>NW_021637169.1:0-50690 GCF_004799145.2 Neltuma alba | reverse complement strand
AAAAAGATTCAAAAAAGAGTATGATATATTAAAAGTGTCCTAACGCAAATCAAATTTTTCTGATACATCCAGCACCCTACCATCTTTTAGTTACATCCAACATCTTAATCTTTAAAGTGTCGTATGCATTATAAATAAAATTAAGGTTTTAAATGCATGCGCACACAGCAAATTTTTTTTTTTTTTAAATTTGAATTCTACATACACCATAAATAAGATTAAAATGTTAGATGCACATGAAGAATAAGATCACAATACTAGGTGCACCTTTCCTTTTTTTTTAAAGGATAAAAAATCGTTAATTATTTAACTAATGAGAAATTCAATTAAAAGGATTACTAGAGACTAGTAGAGAGTATTTGTTAGTGTCACATTCGATCAGTCCATTCTTATCGAGTAGGAAGACAAATTCGTTTGCATAAAGAAAGTTGCCCTTGACAGTACTTAGAAAAGGGTATCAACATTAATTTCATCAGAAAATTTCTGTCCAGAAAATGGAATGTGAAAAAGGATCTATTTTGTTCATGAACTTACAAAGGCAACAGGTAAGGGACTCCAAACTAGTCATACCAATAAATGTCTAGCAGCTTAGCCGCACCATTAGTTATTACAATCACAAGGCGCAGTGAAACTCCCTCTATTTGCCAAAAACAAAAAGGACTCGTCACAATTTCTTTCAGCACTCGTCAATTTCCAAACTTCAGTTTGCTCATGAACTCACAAGAGGAACAGGCGCCTATAGTTACACACATTGAGTGATGACTATGATGAACTGAAAAATGTCTCTCGACACAAGGAATAATACAAAAATCCAATTTAGATTTGAAAGAACAAAAATGTTTTTATATATATAATCATTTCGAAAGTTATTGATTGCTGGCCAAAGTAGCAGCATGGGAACCTGTTCAGCTTCAGCCACGACAAATCCCCACATGATTGTAGCATGGGTTTGGCCTTCCTGGAAATACTCCCTTTCAGAACTGGAGGAAAGGCACGCAAGCAGTTACTCTGAGGCAAAGAACAGACAGCCGGTTGCACCGAAGCCATAGATATTTAACTTTCATATTTTGGAGATGAAAGGCTTAACCGATTCTACAACAACCTGCTTTAAAACAAGACATCAAATCAGTGAGAGTATTAGCGTGGTCATGCAAATGTATCCTTTTCTAGGCATTAAAAAGTGCTTGAATTTAGTGTATTGTACCCAAGCTCACTTCTCAGGGAACATAATTGGGGGGAAAAACTAAGGTCAGTATGAGCAACAGAAGGCGCAGTGTTTAAACTATGATTCCTTAAAAGGGACGAACTTTTTTTGTCAGTGACCCCGCTGAGAGGTTAATTCATTAGATGCCAAATGAGAGCCATTGGAAAATGCAACAGAAAATATAATATTGACGCTTCTGCTGATATTAACTCAAGAGGCAGATCAATCGATTTTAGTCAAAGCAGAATGGGCATTGGGCTAAGACAATGCACATAAAAGAAGCAATGAAAGGAAGATCAATCTAGGCTACGGAGACATTCTGAAGAATCATCTTTCTTTGGCGTTTTCCATCAAACAGAAGTTTGCCCTTCACACTCAATTTGCCATTAGTTTTGCTTGTGATCTTACCCTTCCATCATAAGATAATGATGCAAAGATCCATGGTTCACGAGAACTCCATGCGAGGCCTGTAACATGAAGCAGGTGTCAATTGCAAGCCATTAAAAATCTAGCATCACATAAATTGAAGCACTTACCATAAATGCTGTCTTCATAATCGCTGTATGTATGAAGTAATGGATCAACCCAACGGGTTGGTGAATCTGCTTGCCTGCTAACACGTAATCAAAGATGAATAAGTGGCTATCAAATAAAATGTTAGAGTATCCTAGATGAGAAAATGACCTTTCAGATTGTAAGACATCATTGCTTGATGAAGCCAACCACAGGTTCACAGTTGAGTCAGTGCCAGAACTCTGCAGGTTATACATTTCATGGCAAATGCATCAATAAACTATGGCATCCCAGAAGTGAGAAACAATTCCAGTTCAGCAGTTACTAAGTTTAAAATACTGCTTTTATTAAAATGGGGAAAATACATAAGATATAATAATTTATTCTAAGAGTTCCAAGAAAGTTTTCAAAACAATGCACGCGTGCGCACACACATCTAACAACACTAAGTTCAGGATTTGTAGATGTATGACTTTATGAGCGTTATATTCTTTTAATACATAAATACTATAGAAACTGCGAACTTACATTCATCAAAATTTAACTAGTTCTTGTAAAAAAAAAAAAATTATATATTTAAACAATGACTACATTTAAGATTAATTTTTTATGTTAACTACATAATGAATACAAATAAAATTTCACAATACTACTTGGTCCAATGCCTGTTGCCTTGCTTTTGGAAACTCAACTACTATATCCTACAAATTGGGTGATAGCTCAGTACATATGCATACATAGAGATAGAGACATAGACAGACAGGTATATATATATATATTATATATAGAGAGAGAGAGAGAGGAGAGAGAGAGAGAGAGGAACCAAGATCAATTCGCCGTACTCAGGGTTACACTCGACAGCCCATGTCCTGGAGGTCCAAGTAATAGATTGCCAATCAGAGGTCATAAAAACTATTAACAACTAATTTTGTTTTCATAAAGGCATATCAAGAATCTAACTTATTTGTGCATTAAAATCGTAAGCGCAATGCTATAGCCTTTTTTCTGCCTTGATTTCTCTTTTATTTTAGCACAAGGTTGTTAAAAACATAGTATGGTCAATGAAATGGAAATTTGTGGCTGATGGTTACCAATGTGTATGTCCTGGAAGTTCTTGAGTGGGGACTTTTGGCTTTCTTAGATCCCAAATGTGTATCCCAGATTCGTGTTCCGCAGTAACCTGTCAATGCATATTTTTATTTTTATCAATATGAACAAATAGGCAGTTCACAAAGATCAGTTATGGGTGAAATTGAGAAAATTTATACACTATCTCAAAAGATAAAGCATTATTCTTAATGGAATGGATGCACGCATATAGCACAAGAAGGAGGCCCGCATAGTTCAATCCTTACAAGTATGTGCTCCTTCTTGGAGTTGTAATCAATATTTCGCACATGGGCACACTCAATTGAAATCGTCTTCCTGAAAATGGAAGAACGTCATTATCAAACATAAGTCACAGAACACTTCCAAGGACATCCTCCAGCCATATTATATTTACAGATCATAGAAACCGGATGCTTACATGGACAGGATACCAGTTCACACTGAAGCTAACAAACAGTCGGGGAATATGCAACTCTTCCACCCCCAACTTCAACTTCAAATGACTTAACTATTTTAAAAAATACGAAGAAACTAGAATACTATTGCTAATATTTTGACTTCTAAAAGTCTGATAACTATCTCGGAAGCCTGAAAGTGTGTGGCTACATGCTTCAAACAAAAATAAATCAACTTCTTTTTCTCTGGAACTGACAAACACAAGTTACACAACAAATCCTATTTGCACTCAACTCAACTGATGGCAGATTTTCATGTCAGAATAAGGGCCCGTTTGTTTAAACTTAACAAAAAATGTGATTTTGATTAAGTTACACAAGGGAGTTGTTGGGACAGTCTTAAGCTAAACATGAGGGCTTGTTGAAAGAAAATTTGTTTTTAGCTTATTTTGATAACCTAATCAAAATCACTTACTGAAAAAAAAACACTGAAAATATATTTTCTTCCAACAACCTCTCTATGTTTACCTTAAGATTCTCTCAAAAACTCCTTCGTGTAAGTTAATCAAAATCACCTTTTTGTTAATCTTAAACAAATTATAAGGCCACATATGAATGCATGACAATTTTATAGGGCTTACGTACTTCATTGTTCGAATATCCCAAAATTGGACGGATGATTCAAAAGTAGCTGCAACAGAATTCACATCATGAGGATCCCATGCCCCTCCAGACAATTTGTGCAGCATTCCAGCTGAATCTTGTGATTGTATCTAGATTTTTTTTTTTTTTTTAAGGGTGAGTAGAAAGTCAGAATCAACAGAAAGTCCATGGCAGTCACAAGTTACAAACAGGAAATGAGGTAAGGCAATAAAGCATGGTAGTCTCCACCAGCATCTAAGGCAATAAAATTCTCAAGCACATACAACGTATCTAACAACAAACCCCCATAGAAATTTTCTCATTCAACCTACCTTTTATTGCATTTATTCAATAAGGATGCTGAAATCTTCGCCCAAATAATTTACCCTTATAAATGAACAAAAAGACCCATTATCTTGAACTAAAGCACCGAATTTATTCAAGGAAAGTTACCCACCTCTTCATTTTCCTTAACAACAAACACCACTTGTTTCAACTGAACGGTCATAGTAAAATAAGCTTTTATACCGCATAATCCAATGTTTGAAAACCACAAGCATTTAACCAATCAAGGCGTTATTTCACAAAATCCACCATGGTTGAGCCATGATCAAACTTAGTAATAATAAAATTCATATATTCTTATTTAATAGTTCAGATAATGTGTTGAAAATTAAAGAAACTATTACTATTATATTTCGTAACATGATATTCAAATCTAATAAGTTAACATTCACCTATATTATATATTGAGCTCCAAATAGTCAACCAATAATCAATCATCGTAGTATTTAATAAGTAAATTTATAATTATTAATAATTATGTACAAGAATCACAATTATATAATATTAGAATATAGGGAAAAAATTATCCCAAAATTGATTTTATTTTGTATTAACAACCAAAAAATTCAAAGAAAGTTTGAATTGGCTGAGCCTTTCCCAGTTCTTTTTCCTAAATTGACCAATTCTCTTCTTGACCTCTATTGAATTCTAAATCGATTCTGGCATTAGTTTTTGTGTTTGACAGGTTTCTTGTAGTTTTTCATGATAGCAATACAATCAACATGAATTCCTCCCCCTCCCATAAGTGCTCAATTTTACCCCCAAAAAAAATGGTAACTTAGCCACCGATAACAGTATCATTGTGTACCCAAGAATATCCATATACATATTTATTCATGCAAGCATGTCTCATGATTCAAGCATCGCATAAAATTCACCATGAACTTCATACCTCTGCATTTTTCTTGGAAACATCTAAGCTCCACAAATACAGATTTTCCTCATCAATGCTAATCAACTTATCATGCCTTCCAGATGGCCACCAAAGAATACTGTTTGGGGGGGGGGAATATGTAGTAAGGAGTCAATTAATATATCTAGGTTCATACTTAAACTGAGAAATTAGCATACAGTAAACAGTAACATTATTAGATCATACAGCACTCAGCAAACCTTTCATGACATGAACAAAAAGGCAGTCCCAAAAACAGGGAAAATCACGCGACTCTATTGGGATATAATCGTTAAATCACATCTTGCTTGAGGGAAATTTTTTTTTTTTTTTTTCATTTTTTCCTGCATCTAGGATTCTAGTTCTTAGGACAGCTATTTAAGATTATGACAGTGACTCACCATTAAACTTAAAATGCAAAACATAAAAATGGCATATCTCCCCAGAGCAAAGACAAACTGTAAGCAGGAATCACAACTCACCGTTTGATCTTACCAGCATGAGTATCAAGAGAGGTAATTTTCTCTAACTGGGGGGAATTTAACTCCCCATACAACTCAGGGATCTGCCATACCGCTGCTCCAAATGATTCACCTTTATGAACATGAAGATCATCAAAAGTCTTTCTAATCTGGCATTAATAGCACCACAATGATTGCATTACATTCATCTGGTATTCATATCCCATGAGATGACAGAGAAATAATCTTTAGGATAAATCAGAATCTTTCTTCTTATGAGCCTATTTTCACAGTAACTGCATTTCTCATAGAGGAAATGGCTCCTAATGCTTCTAACATAATAAAGCAAGTCCTCCTCATATATGCTAACATGTTAACTAAATTACAATGTGAATTCAAAACTCACTCACGTTGAATTGGGAACATAAAAAAAGAGAGGTAATTGAAGAAAATGAGAGTATGACAGAGGAGAAAATATGAGAGAAATGTAGTCAGTGAGTTCTGATCTAAATGAGCAACTTATTTATAGTGAGAATACAGGACAGCACATTGATAAGTAATAATCACTGAATAAACTAATTATTTACAATCAAAACTAAGTACGGCAATTACCAGAGGAGTAGACGGTTGAAAAGATCCGTTGATCAAAAGGACAGGATGAAAGGTCCCAGATCTCGTTAGGATGTGAAAACAGGCCTTCACAGAATAATTCATTTCCACTTGATGAAAGCCGAATCAGATGTACCTGCAAAAGAATAATTCACTATCTTTGACGTACATGAGAATATATGGTAAGCCTGAAGTATGAACCTCATTTTCTTCTTTAAGACTGAGAGTTCCCGCAAGAAAACTAGTATGATCTGTGTCTGCCTTCACATTTGATATGCATCTAGCCTACACATTCAAAAAAGTAAGGCCAGAATGAAAATTGGGAATATAAAGACTAAACTGATTTGGATGAAGAATTAGGTTATGATTCTGGGAACTTTACCTGATATTTCAGACCATATCCAACGCCAGACGAGGCTCCTTGCATTGCTGCTTCCTCGGAGGTTGAATCTACAAGCTACTCAAAGATGAAACTCAAGCTCAATGGAAAGCGCAGACTTTATGCTTTCTCTCTTTTTTAGTGGTCAAACTCTGCAGAGAAACAACCAATTTTAAGCTTCACTGGAGATTCAGAATACAATTAATCGATGTCTTCACCTAAACCACCCAACTGTATCGATATAATTGGTTGTCTAGAACATTATATCTAATTATCTGATCAATTCGTTACATTGAATAATTGAACATAGTCAAAACAATGCAATCAGATTAGAATCATTAATCTAAAATACATCTAGGTATAAATTCTTAATTACAGGGTTATGCGTACAATTGAAAAATGTGAAACTTGTCCAATTGTATAACATGAGTAGTTAATACAACAGTAGGATCTACAAAGGTATTATTCTCAGCTCACATGTGGTTTAGAATACATAATAACAGAGCATACACCAAATCAGGGCAAGTAAGAGAGAGATGGACGTGCATTGCAGGTTCTACATTTAACTCTTAACCAATCTTACAACAGGACTTGCATAAAACTACTTTGGTTTTGACAACAAAAGGAAAATGAAGCAAGAATGTGCACTAGGCAGGGGAGAACATCTTTCTCTGGTCCAATACGAAAGCTTCAAAGACATGCATTTCAAAATCATAACAGATTTCATATAGACGAACCTGGGTACAGTTGACGGACAAAAGACGAAGGAGTTGTTCGCCCGATCTATGTCAGGCGGAGGAAAGAAGGAGAAAAGGAGTGAACCGACAGAACTCGCAGCCTCGATCTACTTTTCGATCTGAGAGTGAGAAGAGGAAAGTGAACACAGCACCGTCGCAGAGGAGACTGAACACCAACTACCGTGATCTGAGATGAGGATATGGGAGGATCGGAGTCGCGGAGCTTACCGGAGAGATCATAAAAGTTGGGAAGGGAAGTGGATATTTGGAAAAAGGCTGGCAAAAATTAATTTTTTGCCCAAAAAAAAACTCAATTACTGCTTTAACTATTTACTTGTATATAAAATTTTAATTTGATTTCTTAACTTTAAAAAATATATTTTAATCTTTTAATTCTAAAATTGTTAAAAAAATAATGATATTAAGATGTAAATGCTGATAAATATTAAGTTTAATTTTTAAAATAACCACAATTGTTATAAAAAAAATTATTTAAGATTAAATGACTAAAAATATACTTTTTTAAATTAAGAGACTAAGATGAATCCTGAACCAAATATATATTTTTTCCATTATTATTGACCTTGGTTTTTTATTACTTTATTTGAATTTGTTGGAATAATAGAATTGAAATTTAAGTAATGAGAATATGAGATACATTTCTTTCAAGATTACTTCCTAAATTTGGCCCCAATATTCAAGTATTATCAAGCTTAATTAGAAGTAGTTCTTTCAAAAAGGTCTTCAGTATTTATATGGATTGAAACTCAATATTTTCGTGCTTAAACGATCAAAGCTCCTCCTCCTACTTAGATTAAAGCATATTGGCTTGGTTTTGGTGTTCTTAGTGATAGATTATACACTACTTGTTAATATTTTCTTTTATTTTTGGTTAAATCCCGCTTTGCAATCCGCTATTGCCTCCCTTTCTTTTAATGGAGTGTAGTTTAGAGGGTGAACTGCTATAAAATTATAAAGGAAAAACATAATTACTAAAAAGTCTAATAATAAGAAAATAGTTTGTAATGGCAAGTTTTAATTTAGAAAATAATGAAGTCTCATTTGTCATTGAAACTTTTTTATAGTTATTTTCTTTTTTGTGAACTCATAGTAGTTATTGTGAGATATTTTATTATTATTATAAATTAGTAAAGTATTTAATTAGGAATTAATAAAATCTCTTGAGTGTGGCCCGTGGTCAGGAAAAAAGCCCAAGCCTAGTAGGGTTATGATTTTCAATCAATAATATATTTACTCTTATAGCAAGTTTTTACAATTAAGGTTTTGACAGCTGAAATTTAGAGAGCAATACATTCAGTGAAAGAAAAACCCTATCTACTCCTTGAGGTTCCCTGACTGGTGACGACTATTTCCGGTTACCATCACTGTGCCTTTATGCCAGTCAAAAGAGACCTGAATCATTAATTCTTCTGACCTTAAATCTGTTTTGCAGTCCTCATCTTCTATCCAGGATCCCAGATCAGTTAAGCAATAGCTATGGCGAGAGGTAACTCTAATCCTAAAGTCTTCTGTTGTATTGTTATAAGAGCATTCATTATGTATCATACTGGATTATATGTTTTATATATTATTTGTTTGAATATGTCTTACACATGGCATCAGAGCCAGGTTAGGTTATACTCTACCTAATTTTATTTTATTTAACACGTTTTGTTTTTATCTGGGACGATCTGACTTTATATGGAATTTACTGTTGTATTTTTTTATTGGTTCCATAAGCCAGATCAAAGATAACTGAACTGTAATCTATTTTCAAACCATATTGGTTATTGTTTTTAATAAATGCGAAATTTCAGATGAATGGGACGCGAGGAGATGAACGATTGTTCCTCTAATGATCACCGTCACCAACTCCGTTAACGTTAGGAACCCGAAATCACTGTGGTTTTTCCTTTCTTCTTTCGAGTCCGAATTGATCTGTGTTTTGGCTATCTTTTTCCATTGAAATATGTTTGAATTGGTTGCTTTTCATATTTTTGGGCATTATACTGCCAAAACCACAGCCCAAAATGCTAGAAAACAGTGTCTTTAACACTAGAAATGGACCAGGGCTGCCGAAAAAAATAGCAGAATCAAGTGGCCATGTAGGGGCTGTGAACTCGGTTAAAACCGAGTCAGGAGTTGGGTTAACCTAACCCGACTCCATGAGGAAGAAGGCCCATTGTCAAAATGCAACCGTCTTGGGGTTCCTTTGGGGCGCCTTTAGTTTGATAAAAAACAACGTCGTTTCGGTTAACAGTGAAACGCACCGTTTCACTTATGCAGAATTTGGGCCGAACGACTTTAGGCCTTGAATTGGGTTTTTAAAAAAAACTTTTTTTTATCTATTTTTGAATTTGGGCGGAAATTTTTTTCGGGCTGTCATTTTATTTTTTTAATTTCAAACTGGGCCAAGAAAGATTGGGTTCTGCAATTTTTTTAATTATATTTTTTCTCTCTTTTCTCGGTGTGGGCCACTCTGTTTCATTTTTAAAAAAAAAAAAAAAAGGGATTTTCTTTTGCACAGTGACATTACAGAATGTTTGGGCCTCTGGTTTGGGCTTGTTTTTGTATAGAATTTGTTTTTTTTGTCATTGTTTGCTTTATGGGCTTCTGTTTTGGGTCTAAACAGTTTTATTTTATTGTTCTGGAATGTTCTTTTAGACCCTGTCTTGTTTATATTCTATTTAGCCCATTTAATTTAATTTCCAGAATTTGTTTATGTTAAACAAACCATTAATTGAAAACTGTTTTATTTATTTAAAAATGGTTTTCACATGTAATTTATTTTATGCAAATATTTAAATTGTTTAAATAGAGATAAAAATTAATCTTAGCTATTTCACATTTTTGTGCAAATTTGCAAAATTGTTTCTTATATTGTTTATTTGCCTAAATATTTGGACAATAAATTTAGACAAATTAATTAATTATTTGAATTTTGCATTGTTTATTTTGAGTAGAAATATGCTAAGGTTAGTGTTTAAATAATTGTTTGGATGCATAAAATAGTGGGAGGACTTAATATAATAATTAATTACTTGTGTTCTCCATTAATACTGTGCATATGTTGGATTAAATGTACTCATTTGATATTTGTGATTCGCATGCTTTCTTAAGGAGTAGCCACAACATCCTTTCTCTGTTTCATGCAACATAGATCACATAATAGACTTATAAAATATCAATTATAATTAAATATGCATTCATAATTGATCTTTGCCCATAAGTAGATAATTATAAATGTATATTTAATTAGGGTAGGATAGAATTGCCTTGTATTTTCTAAGTAGCTCACAGGTATTAGGAAATATAAATGCATTCTGATTCCATTAATATGAGATAAATACATGCTATACTAATTTCTTTGCCCACAGGTAGAACTTAATGATACGTATTTATAATTGTATGCTTTATTAATGTTTTTTAAGCATACATGGCACAGTTATTGTGATTATCTGATTGATTTGTAAGTTTGATAATTCTCTGATATTGCAGCTTCATTTTCTGTCCCTAACCTGATTATTGATACCAGTAACAAAATCATATTAGATGGTACTAATTACCCTAATTGGGGGAAGATATTTCCTTACAGCTTGGTTGCTATAATATGGACTTTGTCTTGGAGACTGATAGGCCTCCTAAACTATCTGATGACTCGGCTGATAAGAATTACTATGAACATTGGGAGAAAACCAACCACCTTACTCTCTTGATCATTAAGACAAGGATTGCAAGGAGCATTCAGGGAGCAATCCCTAAATGTGAGACTGCTAAAGAATACCTAAAAGCTATCGATAAACAGTTTAAACCGACAGATAAGCAGATGGGAGGTACTATCATGTCAGAGCTATGTGCTATGAAGCTCACAGGTATTGATGGAATCAGGCAGCATATTATGAAATTGAGAGATCTATCCTTTCAACTGAAAACCTTCAAAATGGAACCAACTGAGCAATTTCTGATGCAATTAATTCTGAACTCCCTTCCTCCACAATTTGATGCCTTTAAGGTGTCTTACAACACACATAAGGAAAAATGATCAGTAGATGAACTACTGTCCATGTGTGTGTAAAAAGAAATTAGGCTGTTGATGAGTGGAAATAGTTCATATAAAAAAGCTTATTTGGGAAAAAGTTCCAATAAGGGTGGCAGTAGGAAGGGAAATAAGGATGATAAGAAGAAGAAAAGAATCCCTCCTGCTAATGCCTCAAATAAGAAGGATGTCAGATGCTTCTTCTATAAGAAGAAGGGGCACATGAAGAATGAGTGCTCCAAGAGGAAAGCATGGCTTGAATATAAAGGTATGTTTACTTCTCATGTTACTTTAGAATCTCATGCCATTAATGTTGATTATGACACTTGGTGGATTGATATTGGTTCTATGATCCACATTTCCACAACCATGCAGGACTTCTTAACAAGCAGGCCGCCACATCCGAGTGAGGAATGAGTTCTATCAGGCAGCAAGAACGCAGACCGTGTGGAGTTGGTTGGGACTTATCGCATTTTTTTGAATAATACTCATGTGGACCTTTTTGAGATTTTTTATATTCCGACTTACATGAGGAACTTAATTCCCATTTCAAAATTAATTCCGTTGAATTATGGTTTATGTCTTGAAAAAGGCTCTATGTTTTTTAGTAGACATCATGTTAAGATTACAGACATTGTAATGACGGGTGATTTATTTAAAATAATTCGTGATCCTGTTCAATCTTTTACTATTTCACATGGTATTAAATGTAGTATCATCAATGAGAATTCTATTAGCTTATGGCATAAGAAATTGGGACATATCTCCATTGAGAGAATCAAAAGGTTAACTAAAGAGGAAATTCTTCCTCTCTTAGATCATTCGAAATTTGATTCTTATGTGAACTGCATAAGGGAAAAGCATACCAACAAGTCACAAAAGGGAGCAAAAAGAGGTTCTGAATTGCTTGGGATTATACATACCGATATTTGCTACTCTAATTTAACCACGCACAGTTAAAAGTATTTTATTACCTTTATTGACAATTACTCGCGATATATATATATCTACTTGCTTTATAATAAAAGTGAGGCAGTAGATGCCTTTAAGGAATACGGAGCAAAAGTAGAAAAACAAATTGGAAAACCAATCAAAATTGTAAGGTTTGATAGAGGTAGTGAATACTATGGTAGGTACACAAATAAAGGACAAGCACTGGTCCATTTGCAGACTTTCTTTGAGAGCAGGGTATAGTTGCTCAATATACCATGCCCGACTCACTAGATATGAATGGTGTAGCTGAAAGAAGAAATAGGACCTTACTGGACATGGTTAGGAGCATGAAGAGTAGCTCCAAACTTCCAATTTCATTATGGAAGGACACACTCAAGACAGCTATATACATATTAAACAGGATTCCAACAAAGGCAGTACCTAAAACTCCCTTTGAAATCTAGAAAGGTTGGAAACCCAGTTTAAATCATTTGAAAGTATGAGGTTGTCCTGTAAAAGTAAGAGTGTATAACCTACAAGAAAAGAAATTGGACCCTAGGACTATAAGAGCTTACTTTGTAGGCTATGCAAAAAAGTCTAAGGGTTATAAGTTTTATTGTCCTCCTCCTTCAAAATGTTTTGTAGAATCTAGGAGTGCTAAATTTCTTGAGAATGATGTGTTTAGTGGGAGTGATCAAGTAAGAGATGATCACATAGAAGAAACCATTAACACGAATGGTGAGAGAACTTCAATGGTCAATAACTCTTATCCAGTTAGAGCTATCATAGAACAAAGTGTAGATCCCATAACACAAGTTGACAATGCTGGACATCAGGAACATATGCAAGCTGATCAACCTGTCACACAATCTGAACCACCATAGAATGTGACAAGGAATGTTCCTAATGAGCAATCTAAACCAACTCAAGAAGTTGAATTAAGAAGTTCAACTAGAGAAAGAAGACCAACATTACCTAGTGACTATGTTGTGTACTCTTGCTGAAATTGACTATGATGTTAGCATTGAAAATGATCCTTTGACATTTACTCAAGCTGTGAAAAGTGGAAACTCCAAATTGTGGCATGATGCCATGGTTGAAGAAATGAACTCAATGGCAAACAACCATGTATGGGAGCTTGTAGAGTTACCTAGTGGGTCTAAAGCCATTGGCTGTAAGTGGGTTTTCAAAACCAAAAGAGACTCATAAGGTAAGATTGATCGTTACAAAGCAAGGTTAGTTGTTAAGGGTTTTACACAAGTGGAAGGAATCGATTATAGAGAAACCTTTTCTCCTGTATCAAAGAAAGATTATTTCCGCATCATCATGGCATTGGTTGCATATTTTGACTTGGAGTTACACCAAATGGATGTTAAGACTACCTTTCTCAATGGGGATCTTGAGGAAGAGGTCTACATGAAGCAACCTGAGGGATTTGTTGTGCAAAAGACAAAGAACATATGGTGTGCAAGTTAAATAAATCGATCTATGGTCTAAAGCAAGCTTCACGATAGTGGTATTTAAAGTTCCATGAAGTGATCACATCATTTGGTTTTAATGAGAATATCATGGATGAGTGTATATACCACAAGACTAGTGGGAGCAAAATCATATTTCTGATTTTATATGTCAATGACATATTGCTTGCAACCAATGATCTGGGACTATTGCACAAGGTAAAATAATTTGTGTTTAAGAACTTTGATATGAAGGATATGGGCGAGACATCTTATGTCATTTGCATTAAGATCTATAGGGATAGGACTCAAGGCCTTCTAGGCCTATCTCAAGAAGCCTATATAAACAAAGTTCTTGAACGATTCAGGATGAAGAACTATTTTACTAATGTGACTCATCTAGAAAAAAGGGATAAGTTCAGTATAGATCAATATCCCAAGATTGAGCTTAAAAAAAGGGAAATGGAAAAGGTCCCATATGCCTCAGCAATAGGAAGCATAATGTATGCACAGGTCTACACGAGACCTGATATAGCTTTTGCTGTCAGCATGCTGGGAAGGTACCAAAGTAATCCTAGTGAGGCGCATTGGATAGCTGCAAAGAAAGTGTTTAGATATCTCTAGGGTACTAAACACTATATGCTTATATACAAGAGGACAGAGAATCTAGAAGTGATTGGTTACTTAGACTCTAATCTAGGAGGATGCATGGACACATACAAGTCCATAACTGGTTACATCTTCCTGTTAGCAGAAGAAGCTATTTCATGAAAAAGTGTAAAACAGATACTAATTGCTCCTTCCACTAGTGACGCTGAGTACATAGCATGTTTTGATGCAAGCTCACAAGCAATCTGGATTAAGAATTTCATTGTGGGGCTTAAGATTGTGGAATCAGTCTCTAGGCTGATTAGAATGTACTGTGATAACACAACTGCCATGGCCATATCTAACGACAAAAGGAATAAGAGTCAAAGTAAATTCGTCGAACTGAATTCCTTTGCTTGAGAGAAAGAGTTATGGATGGCCAAATTTTTGTTGAACATATCGATACAAAGAGTATGCTAGCAGATCCTTTGACAAAAGGATTGAAACCGAATGAATTTGTTTTGCATGTGCCTCACATAGGACTTCGTCCTTCATTTGATTAGCTGAGGTATGAGCAATGAAATTAGTTTATGGTTTGTCATCTCTAATTGTAATTGTATATACATTTGTGTTTTGAGATTGATAAGCATGAGACAGGAACCGAATAAACATTGAGTTTATTCATGAAGGTATACCCATTAAGTAAGGGTGCTACTTGTAATGCATAGAAGCCAATACCCGACTTAAGGGGACTTGTCGCCATGATTCTTGCAGTATAGCCTTAGCTTATCTGGGATAGGACAATTAACATACAATACACGAACCAAGTGGGAGAATGTGAGATATTTTATTATTATTATAAATTATTTAGGTATTTAATTATGAATTAATAAAATATCCTGAGTGTGGCCCGTGGTTAGGAAAAAAGCCCAAGTCCAATAGGGTTATGATTTTTAGTCAATAATGTATTTACTTTGATGGTGAGTTTTTACAATTATGGTTTTGACAGCTGAAATTTAGAGAGTGATACATTCAGTGAGAGAAAAACCCTATCTGCTCCTTAAGGTTCCCTGACTGGTGACGGCCGTTCCCGGTTGCCATCATTGTGCCTTTCTGCTAGTCAGAAGAGACTTGAATCATTAATTCTTCTAACCTCAAATCTGTTTTGCAGTCCTCATCTTCTATCCAGGATCCCAGATCAGTTAACCAATAGCTATGGCGAGAGGTAACTCTAATCCTAAAGTCTTCCGCTGTATTGTTATAAAAGGATTCATTATGTATCATACTGGATTATATGTTTTATATATTATTTGCTTGAATCTATCTTACAGTTATCCCTAATTAAAAGGTTTTGGCCTTCTTTTTTTCACAAAGCATTTTTAAAAAATCTAATGATTAATTAATAATTTTTTCCATAAGCACCCTTAAGAATGAGGTATATTCGGCCTGCATTACTTAATTGCTGAATGAAAGAGGTAGAGTCTACTTTTTATGTTCAACGTGCATTATTTTTCTGGTTTATTTAGCTATCACGAGGACTCCTCTTGTTTGTTTATAATCCCTTCCCTCAATTGCAATATTGCTCACTTCTTGATTCCTTGTTCTCTTTTCATTTTTTGATCGTGTGGCAGGTAATATGTGAAAAATAACGATAAGAGAAGCATTAGGTCTTACTTTTATTGAAAATGAATGATTTTAAATTCATCTTTATAAATTATATACTGCTCTCGCCTCTGTCCTAAGTTAGCCCATTTTTGTTTTATAATATGTTCCTCAGCTTCTAGGATTTAAGATATCTATTGAATTACAATGTGATATCCTTTTAGCTAGTGGCTTTAGCTAATTTCAAGCATATTTGGTGCTACTTCCAGTTCTTAATATAAAGACCTAGTTTGTAGTTCAAATTCTCTTATTACAAACAAAATTTTATATTAAGAAGTGAAGGGAATATACTATTAAATGTGGTTGGTTTTTTGTCAGAAAGGGATATACAATAATTATAAGTATAGCTTGATGACTGAGTATGTTTTAAAGTGTGTAAAACAAGCCAAGGACAGATTTTGACTTCCAGTATCTCAACCTGCTCACTTTGGTTAAATCTGATCATAAAGTGATTAGCAAATGGTGCTTGTCGGTTTTCTTGGTCATTTAGAAGTAAGCAATTGTTTCTGTCTTCATCTGTTTTGATTTGGTGGCTAATATGTTATAGGGATAAAACGTTTAAATATCTCGACAATATCTACGAAGGAGTACCTAGTATTTGAAAGTTTTTTTTTGCCTTTATATGCTCTGAAAATTTTATTTTGTAATATTTCTGCCTTGAATTATTATCCGCTGTTAAATTTAATTATTAAAGACACTAATCAAATCGCATAATCACATAAGGGTATTTTTGTTACAAAATAAATATCCACGGCATAAATAAAAAAAATTCTAAATGTTAGGTACTTTTTTATGGATAGTTTCAAGATATTTAAGCATCATACCCATATGATATATATGTGTGTGTGCGCGCGCACGCTTAATTTGATCAACTTTCCCGCAAATGAATGATAGCTACATTTTGCTGATACATAGAAGTGTTCATGGAGATTTAGAAAAGGTTGATAATAATGTTTCTCCTGACATAACATTGCATTTTATTTTTCACTTCATGCATAAATCATTCTATGTCGGTATGCATTTAGCACCATATAGGAGTGATTAGAATGCATAAATATATTTTTTTCGAAAGAAAAATTATAGGAATCACAATGACAAATACAACTAAAATTAAAAATTCCAATGAAGGAAACTAATAATGGCATCTAAAACAATTACTAGTTTAGGCTAGATGCTAGCGGGTCAAAGACAAACATAATTTCTTAATGCTTTTCCTTGTCTTTCATCTCATAATGCTGCTACTATTTGCCTCTCCTTTCTGTTTTGAAAAACCAAAGAAACCTAAGGTTAGTTAAGAAAGGATAAGGTTTGCTTTTAAGAAGATTTTTTTTTTTTGCCATAAAAAAATCACTACATATATTAAATTTTTAAGGAAAAACTATATATATTAACTTAGAATATACGTGAGCTCAAAAAAAAAAAAACACTTTGAATATGCGAATATAAATAACTTTGGACAAGTTACTAAATCCTATATTTTTCCTTGTTTAAAATTACAAATTTTTATCTCTCTTTTCTCCCAATATTGCTTAGTTATGCTCAACCCTAAATTTGCAAAATTGTTTACAATATGATGCCTAAAAACTTTCATTCGAGTCCCTAAGTAGTACTGCATCTGTTGGCCCAAAAAACAATTTTTTTTTTTTTTAAAAAAAGAGTGCTGCATGTACGGTGATGCTCTTTGCAAAATTGTTTACAATATGATGCCTAAAAATTTTCATTCAAGTCCCTAAAGTAGTACTGCATCTGTTGGCCCAAAAAAATTTATTAAAAAAAACACAAGAGTGCTGCATGTACGGTGATGCTCAAAAGAGAGGAGGATTACGCTAGAAGGAGGGCTTGAACCTCCGACCTTGTGGTTAACAGCCACACGCTCTAACCAACTGAGCTATTCCAGCTTGCACTAATGACGTCCGAGAAATATTAAATTGTAGTAATGTCCTTGGTATGCAAGAGACATTTGCTTTTGATTGAATTTTCTATTGCCTAGCAGCGCTTGTGGTTAACAGGATCGCATGATCCGATTATGAATTCAATGGAACATTTAACAGGCACAAAATTTAGAAGAATGCGTATAAGGCATAGAGATAATCCATGTATCCATTGATTTAGTAAGTTTGATAGCTGAAAATGGGACGTCTGAGCATTCTTTTCACGATTGCAGTGGAGTTTTGATTATTTGGTTAAACCAGTTTTAATGTGATTGCATCCTATCATTGTTATAAGTCACTTAATGAGAAATTTTTTTTATTCTAAATATAAGTTACTTAAAGATTATTTAATGATTGTTTTCTAATTTTATCTTATTTGATTCTCATTGGAAAAGAAAGAAATATAAAAAAGAAAGTGATAATGTTTTGTAATTACAGAGAAAGAAAAAACTTTAATAACGATAAAGATGAAAAGTTTTAACTATTTAACATATTTCTAGGTACATGACAATAACTTACAGGCGACTTCTAATGAAAAATAGGGTGACAGGCCTTCTGTACTGTGACCAATCTTCACTTTGCATTTGAATCCCAGCTTGCATAGATATGTGGAGATATGGTTCCTCTCTTTTATTCTATGTATGTTTATATGATTCGTTAAGAAAATACTCTTTTCGCTTTTTAATATAAGAATTATTTAACTAATTTAAATAAACTAAATAAATTAGATAATTATAACAAATATAACATGACATACCCAAAATACCCTTATATATTATTTTTTTTAGCATTAATATAAGACTCATTTTGTAGTGTAATGTTACACTAGAAAATAGATTTTATATATAGGACTAGATGAATATGAAATTATATATCAATTTATAAATATGGTAAATCTTAGTTTCGGAGAAAATAAGAAATATAGAAAATAAAGTAAATTAAAATCTTATATTTAATATCAAATCTAACATCCTAACTAGCTTTTATATTAGGGATTAGATGACGTATAATTTTTTATTTTTCTTTTTTTTTAAAAAAAGAATAATGTGTAAGATATGTTAATATTATATTATATTTTGTTTTAATTAAAATATCCTAAGTGTAGCTTATTAGCTAGTTAGGCCTAGTCCAAGTAGAGTTTAGAATTAGTTCTTTTTTAGTCATTTCTTAATCTTGATGGTGGGCCAAGTTATTTATGGGAGACTGAGTAAGTGAATAGAGAGAAAACCTAATTCACTATGTTTTAGGGTTCTTTGACAGGTGGCGGCTCTTATTAGTTCTATCATTGTGCCAATTTTCTAATTAGAAGAATCTTGACATTCTTCCTACTAACAGGTTGTTATAATTTCAATTATTCTAATCTAGATATAAATCATGAGTACTGTTAATTGCTTTTTTGAATCATTTAGCATAAGGTATTTATATAAGTCTTTTACTGCTACTCTGATAATAAGTGTTGAGTACCATGTAACATTTTGGATAAATATATGTGCTGATATGGATTATTCTAACATGTATTATTAGAGCCTCCTTTCATATCTCCCTTTGCCTGTTAATTTTATATATGATGCGCAAGGATCTATATATTTTTATTATTTAATAATATTTTGGGAAGAAGCTATATAAACGTTGTGTCTATGTTCTTGATCCCCATTTGTTTCAATCGTAAATATATACGCGCACGTACGTTTTCGGATTATTAGCAACAAAGGGAGGTTTTTTTTTTTGGCCAAAAAGCAACAAAGGGAGTTAGCTATCAACGTTCTGCACTAACCTTCAGTGGCCATCTTGATCCAAATATTGGCCATGTTTTGGGACTTGAATATTATATTTTAATAATTGTCATTTTAAACCTCGAAGTCCCTCTTTGTTTGATGTGATTTTGGCTGGGCCTTGTTATACTGTTGCTTGGGTGTGCGTCCACCTAAATTTCATAAACTTTTCGCTGTTGAGATTATGGTAAAAAGTATCTCGTTCTTGCGTTTTGTTCTGGGCTTAAAATGAAGTGTTCGACTCCATTCCTCTGCATCATTGGTGAAATCGGAGTCCGGATATTGTTCGGCCGCCATTGCACCTTTTTATTGCGGGTTTGGACATGAAAATTTTCACTTTGCGTTTTGGCGTGTCTGGGCTAAAGTCAGTCTTGAAATAGTTTACCATCATCCTTAGTAATCGCCGCTGTCAAAACAGTCGGTTCTTGGCGAGAAATTCGCCAGGAAATGCCATCTGGTGTTGCGGGTTGCGACGGCCTGAACACGGGCCACACAGTCCAAGCTGGTCGGGTCATAGGATCCGAGGGGAGGTAGGGACAATCAAAACGCACCATTTCGACCAATAAGAATTGGTCCAAGTGGAAGAAATTTAGGCACCTTAAATATCATGTCCTGAGTTCGATCCTTGAGACGGTGTGTATGGAGCAAATACTGTTGAGAAGGATTCCCACTACGGCGCCTGATAGTATCCCGAGAAATTAGTTTCTCATTATTGGGTGGAAGAATACTTTGGGTAACCCAAAAAAAAAAAAAAAGGCACCATTTCGAAATCTGGACGCTGTCTTCAGTGGACCAAGACGACGTGGTTGGCTCTTTAGTGGCACCGTGCGTTTCACCTAATTTTAATTGAATGGGCTGAACCCATTTGGGCCTGTCATTTTGAATTCTATCCTTTATTTCTGCATGGAAGATTGGACTTGACTTTGTTTTATTTTGTGTTTTGGTGGACTGTTTCGTTGTGTTTTTAAATAACGATGGAGTATTTTGCATTTGGTCTCTCCATTGTTTTTTTTCCCAAATTAACCTCTGCTCTTTTTCTGGATTTTTGCCCCATGAAGTATGGGCTCTCTAGATTTTAATTTTGAATTTTCTGGTTTTGGTACATTCCAGATTATACTTTATATTTTATATTTTATTTTTCTGGTTTTTATTCATCTTTTTTAGAAGGGGCTTCACTGTTTTGGGCTTTGAGTTTTCCTAATTGGACTCATTAATTTGAGCTTTTAAACTTGGGCAAATTTCACTGTAGGACCGCAGAAGACAATTAATTTCAAAGTGCCCCCAAAACTTTCTGAAATTTCACTGCAGGACCAAGGGGCAAACTGATATTAATTCCACAAAGAAAATGACCCTATTGCCCCTCATGTGAACAAGTATGGGAGAACCCATTTGCAAGTGAGGTTAGATAATTTACAACATGCATAAATATATTTACAATTAAAATTAGTCCATTTACATATTACCTTCTTCACCTGAAGAATGTGTCTGAGTGAACAAGTGTGGGACAGCCCATTTGCAAGTGAGACTAGACAATTTGCAACATACATATATTTATTTACAACTGGAATTAGTCCATTTACATGTCGCTTCCTTCACCTGAAAAAGGTCTCCGTGAGTGAACAAGTGTGGGAGCGCCCATTTGCAAGTGGAATTAGTCAATTTGCAACATACATACATTTATTTACAATTAGAATTAGTCCATTTACATATCACCTCATTCACCTGAAAAAGGTGCCTGTGAGTGAATAAGTGTGAGAGAACCCATTTGCAAGTGGGACTAGTCAATTTGCAACATACATACCTTTATTTACAACTGAAATTAGTCCATTTACATGTCACCCTGCAATAAGTATTATGAGGGGTAATAGCGTCATTTTCTTTGTGGAATTAATATCAGTTTGCCCCTTTGGTCCTGCAGTGAAGTTTCAGAAAGTTTTGAGGGCTCTTTGAAATTAATTGTCTTCTGTGGTCCTACAATGAAATTTTCCCTTTAAACTTTGGTTCAGCTTTTGGGCCCATATGTTTTTTTTTTCCTAAAGCATAGGTATCTTTTTATTGAAGACAATCCTATTCGAGACACTGTCAGGTACTAAATATGGGTACCTCTCCCAGCAGGGATTCGAACTTTGGTTCACCACGTTGTGAGAGACTAGCTCCTTCCACTAGACCCAACTCCCGTTGGTTTATTTACTCTCTTGCTTTTGTAAAACCGTGATGCTCTAGGCCACCTTTTGGAGCAAAATTTGTTTAATTTCACAAACTTGTTTGGGCCATTTATTTATTCAATTTATTTCTGGAAAATCATTTTTGGGCGAATATTGTTTTATTTCCAGAAACAGTGTTGGGTTGAATAAAGTATTATTTAAATTAGTTTTAGGCAATCAATAAGGAAGATAAATGAAATGATGAGTACATCGTTGATGAACAATAACCTAGTCTATATGTTAAGTTCCTTCATACAAGAAATCACTAGGTGATATTACTGAGAAAGAGGAAACAGCATCAATAGACATATGAAGCAATAAGGTTTACAATTTGTTTTTCCTTCAGGGTACACACTCAAGACAATTATGTATATTTCAAATGAGATTTCAATATAATTTGTATTTAAGTTCTTTTGAAAATCTAAAAGATTGGAAGCTCAACTTATTATATATACTTGTATAAAATTGTTTTATGAAGAAAAGAGTGTAGAAGGAAAATATTTCCTGAGACTTGCATTCTATATCTTGATGTAAATGCATAAAAGTCTCAAGCATTCAAGTGTTTTGTCCATCATATTTTGATGTAGCATTTCTTAGGAATGCCAAATTTATTATGATTGCCATAATTAGTTAGAGTGATCAAACTAATTAAGAGTGATCACATATAAAGAACAACCTCTAATTATGATAGAACATTGGTTTCATATGGCACTCACCTTATTAAGGTGAATGTAAAACCATCATGAAGTTCTTAGATTCACAATTGATCATGCTTAAAATTAGGAGTATCAAGATTAAGAATTCCATCAATTTTTCAAGGAGTATCTGAATATAAATAAGGGATATCTCAAAATTGATTAGTGATACTCTTTTTTTGCAACTTCAATCTTATCAACAGATTAAGTTAAGATCAATAGTGATTGAAATTTGGTAATTCGCAATGACTACTTGATGTACATAAAGGTATTCAACTAGAATATAAATACTAAGTATGACCTTAATTTCATATTTCAAGTAAAAACATTATTTTATGATAGATATGTGAGATCCCAAGGTAAACAATAAAATTTGGATATTTGTATAGCTGTTAGTGTGCAATATTAGGTAATAAAAAAGAATATTGTTTGTTAAAGATTCTCTATGGAGAGAGACAACTCATTATAGTGAGATATTACCTCCTATATTAATGAATAATTCCCGCCATATCTTCATAATGCTAATGTTTACATTGATTTGAAATATTATTAGAATCTTTCCATTTTTGACATAAGAAAGGATATATGAATTAGTGAAAGAGGTTAAATAGCTAATACAAAGGGAATTTAGTCCATGAGCAAATATTACAATAGTGATAATTAATATATCATGATGTAATCACATACATGATCAAGTTGGGAATATCATGGTCTTATTTGTATCACTTGATTAGTGGAAGTTGGTTCATCTATAATTTGCATATGAGTGATCCATATATTGCTCATGTTTAACAACTCAAGGTGTTACAAATAACAAAATGGTCATTGTTCAAAAGATGTAATATAATTGGTTTAGGTGCGAGTATTCTTTTACAATATATACATAGATTATTTTCAAAATACTTGAGATTATCATAAGTAGTCTATAATTACAAACATTTAAATATCTGTGAATAGATGATATTTGTCATATGTAACACACTTGATATGAGAATATGGTCATATTGTCCACATGTCTCTAATATGATTATCATGTAAAGAAGATAATGAATATTCCTTTTAAGTTAATTGCTAAGGCAAAGTCTTATTTAAATATGTACATAACAAGCAATTTGTGAAATATATTATTAAATATACATTAAGTATCATGCTTTACATACACGAGAGTCAATTTTTCTTGAATGATTGTGATTGTTCAGTTTATCTAGATGAGTTAGCAACTAATTGTTAACATTGTGATACACATTCATGCTTGTTGAACAAGTTGTATCGTGAAGGAGTGCAAAATTGTTAAACAATCACTGGTTGTTTACTTCCATAATGGAATGTCTCTTCTAATCATTCATAGAGGTAAGTTGTTGTATTGTTGATTAATGAATTTCATCATAGAGTTTTGAATTATTGAATTAACTTCAAACCCATTCTAAGGGCGTTTGTTACATAACTAATATGTCATAAAACACATAAAACATAGATTCTTTGAGTAAAGAAACATGCTATTAGAAAGATCAAAGGATCAATGTCTCATCAAAAATAGATCACATTTCGGTGATCTAGATGAGGCATTATTAAGTGATGAAATTCAAATTGTAGTTTGTTTATATCAAGTTTGGTACCTGAATCATGTGGGATTAACAAACATTCCTGTTGAAACCAAATAAACAATTAAGATTTATTCATAAAGTCAGAACACATTAAGTGATGCTAGTTGTAGTGCATGCAAGGTAACATTCAACTTAAGGGACTTATCCTCATGATTCTAGCAGTATTGCCTTAATTAATCATGACATGTCAACTGACATATAATGCACGGGCCAAGTCGGAGAATGTAAGATATTTTAATATTATATTATATTTTTTTAAGTAAAATATTCTAAGTGCGGCCCGTTAGTCAGTTAAGCTTAGTTCAGGTATGGTTTTAGACTCAATTCTTTTTTAGTTATTTCTTGATATTGATAATGGGTTAAGTTTTTTATGGCAAACTAAGTGAGTGAATAGAGAGAAAATCTAATTTACTATTTTTGAAGGTTCTTCGACTGGTAGCGGCTTTTATCAGTTCTATCACTATGTCCACCTTTCAGTTAGAAGAATCCTAACATTCTTCCTATTAACAGGTTGCTATGATTTCAATTGTTTTAGTCCATATCTAAATCATGAGTATTGTGAATTGCTTCTTTGAATCATCTAACATGAGGAGAGACATTTATACATCTTCCGTTGTTACTCTGATAAGTGTAGAATACCGTGTGATATTTTGGATAAATATATGTATTCATATGGATTGTTCTAACATAATGTGTATTGGGTTCTGCCAAATGGTGGGTTCTTTTCTTTTCTCTTTTTGTTTTTTATTTGGGTACCATGATGGGGTCATTTAAATACACACTGATGAAACTATTAATCCCAAAATACAAAGACCAAAGAACCCAAACCCATCTCAAGAAAAAAACAAAGAAAAGAAGAACCCAGACCCATTCTAATTTTCACGTGATTATCAATATCATAGAAAGCCACAACCACAAGTCAAATATTGAAAAGAGGAAAAAGAAAAAAAATAAAAAAAGAACAACAAAAACAAAAAAGTCCAAATTAGTAGTAAGCAACTCAGCTCCAAAAAAAAAAAAAGTACTAAGCAACAAATGGGGAATATTGGCCATATGGGAATGGTAAAAAGGGGAACAAAAGTGGAGGGTCGCGCATGCGGGATCCAATGCGCTGCCGCAAGGAAAGCTTGAAACGGCTAAAATGCGCCTCCCCCTTGTGGGTCCCAATCTTGTTGACTCGGCCTCACTCTCGAGGCCTCACGCGCCGCTCTCTGTCCACCATTCCTCAGACATTGCCAATTCCGCTTTTCCCACTACGTTGAGTATCCAATCATTGTTCATTTTTTTGCTCTACTATTTTCATTAAAATAAAATACTAGTAAAAACTGATTTTATTTGTAAGATATTGAGAGAGTGTTTTTTTAATATAATTCATTTCATTAAATTTATTAGATGAATATAGTATAATTTTATGTATAATTTATTGTTGATAATTTTATGTATAATTTATTGTTATGTAGATTATTAATTTTTTAAAATATGTATACTAAGAATAAATTTAAAAATTATTAAAATTTCTAATTAGGGTCAATGAATACGAGATTTGAGAATTTTCTGGATTTAATTTTTGCGAAACGTGTTGAGAACGTCCTACAATACAATTTTTTTTTTTATTTTTGTCAGAAGTCCTACAATACAATCTAATTAGAATAAAATTATATAAGTAGAGTCACCCTTAAAATAAAATACTCCCCACACATTTTCATTGTAGATTTTAAATAACTAATTTACATATAATAAAAATTTAGTTAAAAGCAATAAATAGATAAAAATATATTATTTTTTTAATATGTTCTTATTTATAAAATGAGTAAGTGAGAGAGATAATAAATAATAAAAATGTGAAAAAATGCATTAAAAAAATGAGAGAGTGTGTGATAAAATTGGAGAAATGTACTAAATATTGAGACAAATTAAGATTGAAGCTTATAAAATGAGTCATATTTCTCTTCAAATCTAAAACTTATAAATAAGATCAGAAGGAATAAAACCCAATATATTTTCTTGCCACAATTTAATAAAAAAAATTTTTTGCCAACGCTCACAGTAAAATTTCAAAATAGTAGTAATCATACAGTGAAAATTATCATTGCTATTGATTTGAGTTTCAATGAAAACTTGAGAGTTGAGCCAATTTGTTTCGGGAAAAAAAATTCTAAATATGGTAAGATTTTTCATGTCTCGTTGAGCTCAACACTTTCCCAAGAAATGTAAGAAAAATATAACTTAAATTTTTATTTAGTGTTTTTTTTTTTGGGTTGTTGGTTCAATAAACAATTATTGGCCCTAGCACGTGATTGGGACTTAGTTTGATGCAGTCCCGACCCAGCCATCAAAAAAAAAAAATTTGCGGGTTGATGACGTTTTATGAGGTACTGCTGATGTATAATACTCGGGCCATCAATCAAAACGGACGGTTATTATTTTTTTTGTATAATCGGACGGTTTTCATTATTTTATGGGATTTGCAGTGCATCCGAGCCGTATGATTTCCCTGCAGATTCATCTTTTTATTTTTCCAAAGATCAATTTTTATAAATTGTTTCTGGCAAAAAAAAATTATAAATTATTTATTTGTTAAGTATCAACAAAGGTTAGTCTTAATAAAAAAGCTATGATCATTTAAGTATAGTATTTTGAATTTGAGTTTATTAAAATTTAACTTAATGTGAATTTCGATTAATTCGAGCCAAATATAATTTCAGATATCAAATATTGTCAAAAATAATTGCTATCTGTACAAATTATATCATAATCAAGCTTAATACTACTTCATGTCTTTAATATAAGATATCGTTTGACTATTATTTTAATTTTAAATATAAGATCCGAATTCATTTTGTCATTTATATTTATTAATTTTTTTCAAGATAATCTTTCTAATAATATTATTTTTAGCCAATAAACTTGATTGGCAAAAATATTTTAGAAAAAATAACACATATTTATTACAAATAACTAACCCAGTATATTTTTTTAATTTATTCAAATTAGTTAATTAATTTTTATATTTAAGATTAGTATTCAAATTTAAAATATCACTTAATTTCACTTTAATACAAAGAGGATGTACACGTATAGAATCTGCACAAGATTTCCTTTCCGACGAAATCAAACGTGGTGAAGTCATGCTGACGATGGGTCCCACGTTATCATTACCTTACCTTCCGAAGTCAACTAGTAATCACCGTCGGATTAAAACCACGTATTTTATCAATTTATCCAAACAAAAGGAAATACGAAATTACCAAACACTTGAAAAGGATTGAAAATAAAGCTACGATTGTTTTGGCTTGTATTTTCTGCTAAGGTAATGTTATTCGGTATTTATTAGGGAAAAAATAAAGCTTTGAGGACTGAAAAAAAGATTTGATCACTAAAATAGTTTAATGACAAATAACTAATAAAAGTTCATCATTATTTTTTATACTAAAACTTTTCATTGCATGATTTTTTTAATCTTATCAAACTTTTAAGTAATTAATTTTTTTAGAGCTTTATAATAATTTCTCCCTAGAACATTTGATGCAATCTCATAAGAATTTAGTTTTTTTTTTATTAGGCATATACATCCTTCTGTTGGAGATGATTATATTCAAGATATTGTGAGGCAATAAATATGTGCATCGCTTCTGGTACATATTCAAATTTTGATTTGTTAAATTGTGAGGAGTTAATATGAAGTCTCACATCGGTTGGAGATGGAAACGAAACATGCCTTATATGGATACAGATACCTCTATCTAGTAAACTCGTTTTCTGGGTGGCTATAGCTATACCTAGGGAAACAAAACTGTGAAGTGGCTACAGCTACACCAAAACAAACAATATTTATGAGCCACACTTGGGGTGGCCACCACTGCACTCCGGGACCTAATTTATTTAGCCTTATAATGACTTAAGAAAATAATTTTATTTTCTTAAACTATTTTTATAAATATTATTTAAGTTTTCACATCGATTCTAGTTCTTTATGATAACTCGATTCATGGGCTTTTTTTCCTTGTCTACAAAAACAATTTTTTTAAAAAACACATGTTTGTTAGTCAGAACTCAAAAGAAGTAAAGTCCGTCACGTCAGTCTGATAGTTTGGTTTAGTTTCTAAAAATTACTTTTATCTTTATGAGATAAATTAAATCACTTTTACATAAATTATTTAAAATAAATCAAACCAAACAAAAACAGTGCGTGGGATATATACTCTCAATCTTGAGCTCAACTTTAGTAATTAAATAATTTTGTTATTGAACTTTACATTTGAAATTATTTAAATATTAGTGGCCCAAGAAATAATTATTTAAATGTTAACTTGGAGTTAGGCATCGAGGGGCAAGAAGACATTCCCTGCTTTTTGTCCTCGTCACTCTTCCACCTTTTTATGGATATGGAATTGTGGATCCTATGTTCTATGTTCTACAGTGTGTTTTTTATTTTGAATTAAATAAAAAAAATCTAAAACAATATTTTACTTTTTAACTACCTATATATTTTGATATTTTTATATACTATCAAGTTAGTTTAAACATTATCAAATTTAATTAAGGGTGGTTCTCCTTCTCCCAATATAAACATAAATTAGTACGTATATAATAAAAGGTTAACAATTATAGTAATCATATTCTTATCTTTTAAAATTAAAAAAGAGAGAAAAAATTGGTCAAAATTAAGTCTCTAATCTAAAAATTAATTGTCCAAAAGTATATTAGAGAATAGATCAAGCCATGCTTCTCTCTTAATTTATACTCCTCCGATCCTTATTATAAGACCCAATTTGACTTTTTATTTGGTCCTAATTATAAGACCCAATCCATTTTTTCTCTTATATTTATGCATTTTTTTCCAACATAATCCTTCTAATAATGATAGTTTTAGCCAATATACTTAATTAGCAAGGATATTTTAGGAATGATAACACTTATTTATTATAAATAACTAACTTAACTTACTTCCTTAATCTCCTCAAATAAATCAATTGGGTCTTATAATTAGGACCGGAGGAGTAACATTTTATGAAGATAAACTAAAGGAACTATTTATATATAATAAGTAAACTTGTGGAAGATTATATATCATATAATTGAATGCTGGATTCAAATAGTAATATATTCCTTTGAAAAAAAAACCAAGATAGTAAGTGATCATACAGTGGATTAACCATTAAAATATCATTCAGTTATTAAGTTATTAGTATTTAAAACAATAATTTTTTTCGTTCAGTCATTTGATCATCAAATCAAAATGACATGTCGAACCAGGTACAATCACAATCACTTGACAAAATATGTGACATGATATAAATAAGAGCCCACCTATCCTATAGCTATTTGCTAATATTATATTCTAAGATTAATCGTAAGAATAAAGACTTTTCCAAGCGTCGTTATCTTTTAAATGATGAAATACTAAATTTTGTTTGATTAATTTTCAAAAGCCTACGTGATCCAACAAAGATTGAAAAAAAAATAAGGTAAAATGATGTTTCAAGGACAAGGAGTATTCTCAAAATCTACTCTCTCTAATTCTAAAAATATAAGGCCTATTTATTGGGTATTCTTTATCTCTATATATTAGATTCTAATAATTAAATGGTAGGGATATTTTTGAAAAAGAGTCACAATTTCTATGCATATTAATTATAAATAATCATCTCAACTATTTTTTTAAACTATATGAATGATTTTAAAAAATCTTATGTTTAAAATCAAAAAGAGTACCTCAACTACTTGACAAGATGATAAAAATCAATAAATTAAATTATTATTAGAGTTTGAGACTGAAATTTGTAACAAAAATAAAGAAAAACTGTTACAAATTAACTTTGTAAAGATTTTTTTTATAGGAAGAATTATTATAAAGTCTTAACAAAGGAATGTAGTCACTAAAAGTTTCACAACAACTAAACAATTTAGTAATTCTTACTTGTTATTAGGACGAATTATATTCTTTCTTGGAAACCTCATAGTAATTCTTTTTTTTTTCTTTTTTTAATATAGCTATGTACTCCCTCCGTTCTTTATTATAGGAGACAAATAACCGAAATACGTTAATAAAAAAACAGTTAAAATTAGTTAAGAACAATTAATGTGTAAAAAGTATATTTTTTTCCAAAAATGCTCTCATTAATAAGGAGAAAGAGCATGAGAGAGAACAAATAAATTATTAAAAGAGAGAGAAGTGAGAGGGAGAGAGAGTGTGACTTGGAAATAATAAATATGGGTAAAGTAGGAAATCAACATAAAAAAATAGAGACAACTTGTAAGTGTCTCTTATATTTAGGAACATGCCATAAGCATCAAATGTCTCTTATAATAAGGAACGGAGGGAGTAATATCTAAGAATATTAGATTTCATTTGAGTATTATCAGACTCATCAATTGAGGGTTAACTCTTATAAATTCTAATCACGGGTATGCATTCCCACGGACTTAAATTTGCAATACCTTGCTATATCTCATCCCAATAGAACCAACATCTATTCGTATAGTTTTGTGATGATGAATTTTGCAACGGCATAAATTTGTTGCAAGACTTTTTCTTTTATTGAATTACTCTTTTAGTCTTATTTATAAGCCACTTTTAACATATTTTACACAGATCAAAAAAAACATTAAACTTTATTAAATCTCATTTAAAATTCAATAAATTTTTAACTTTATCTTCATTTAATATACATTTCATGTAAATAAAATCAACATAATAATAAATAAAGGATAAAATTGTACATCCCTATAAAAAAATTTTCTCAATGCCCTATAAATATGACTAAAAAATTTCTTCTTTTTCTACCCTATAAATAGAATCAAAGGAGTACTTTGAATTAATGTAATAAGTATGTTTTTTTTTCAAAGTGATATAAAGCATTGTAGGGGAATCTAAAAACCGCTGACTTATTAAAGTGCTTTTGTTGGAGAGCCACCTATGTATATAAATAATAGTGATGGCCAAATAATGTATAGTAAAAAGATAAAAGTGAAAGAGGGCTATGCGATATGAATGCACATTTTTGCAAGCACAAAAACAGAGCTTTCTCCATCATGATCAAAAGTATGTTTCTATGTGTCTCTGTCTTTATCCTACCAGCCATTTGGTACACTATGACTTTGGTCTCACTCCATTATTATCATTCCTCACAAGATCCAAATGCTTTTCTTTGCCTTAGTTTTGTGGTGTGCCCTCACTTCATTTTCACTTTGTCTGGCACCCATTTTCAATTCCCTCTTACCTTTTCAATAATTTTATATTATAAATGTGAGTGTGCATATTTGGTGAATATATAGAGAGAGAATGGTAGGAAGGAGATATGCATCCAAATCTTACCAAGCATGATATTACCATTGTCATATTTATGGTGCCAATAGAGACTCATTCCAAGTTATTATTGCATAATCTAAATAGAAAGTAGTTTTACCTACTTATACCTACTCAATTCTACTAGATATAGATTTTCTAAGAGCAGTACTTATATCAAATTTCTTATCTCTGTTATGTCAGGTTCTTTAATCACACATGACGATATGTTTTATTTTTAAAATATTAGTATTTAATAGTATTTAATTATAAATCCACATGAAATAAAAAAGGATACATGGTCAATATAATAGATGTAAGAAATTCTAAACATAATAGATGTAAGAAATTTAACCTAAGTTTTTCTTTTCTTTTCTCAGAATCCCTCCCTCGCCCCCTCCCTCTATGTTTTTATAATCTCATTTCTATTTTTAGATAAAAAGGAATGTTTCAAATTTAACATTTTATAAAATTAATCTTATAATACTAATTAAATAAACAAATTTAAAGTACGTACAATTCACAATTGCATATTATTATTAAAATATTTTATAAATTACAATTTTTCTATTTCGTATACTATAGTTATGAATTGTGCTGGTCAAATTTTAATAATTCAAATTTATTTTTTATTTAAATTATAATATTATAAAATATTAAATATGAACCATCTATTTTTATTTAAGGTGGAGATGTGATTCTGATAGAAAAAGGAAAGAGGGAAAGGGATTTTGATCTGGATCCCAATTCTACGATATCGAAAATGAGTTTTTGGTAATATTTATTTCTATAACCAAATATTGCAATTTCTTTTTTTCATGTGCCATGGTAAAAACCACAAAGAAAACGTACCATCTTTTTATTCTATACAATTAAATACATGCATATATATATATATAAATATGTCAATTAATGTCAAATACGAGCTTAAAATTTCGTTCAAGTATGATGGGTGGAGCTGTGATTGAAACAACTTGTCGTTCACAAAAATATTATATGAGAAAAACTATATTTACCCTAAAAGGAGTCAGTACCCACTGCTTCCCAAGTAAGACTTTGAATAATTTCATGAGAATTCGAATAAATACACATAAAAGTTTGCCATTCAATCGACCGATTGTAAAACTTGCATTGGCCTGGCAAGATATACACACATATATATTTATATATGTTTAGTTAGATGCACAAATTTTATTAAAATATATTACTTTATCTGCTAGCTAGCCTTGCTATAGGACAAAAGAAAGCATCATTATGCCTTTTGAAATGATCTTATCATTATTACATAATAATTGGGAAAATTGTTAGGCTGTCATATAGTAGGAGATAGCTAGTATTTGGGAGGATTCTCTTTTATATTTTCCGTTGCAAGAAAATTGGTGTCGTGGAAATGTGAAGAAAAGTTTGAGACATATATATGTGCGCGTGTGTGTGAACCCATTAAATGAACATCGTGTGCGTGTGTGTGTGTGTGTGTGTACGCTTTTAGGCGTAATCAATGGGAATTTTGATGAGCGTGGAAGCAGTACAACGTTTTTGACTGGACTTTCGCAATTGTAGCAGTTAAGAAAGATTGATGAAGAAAGGAATAAAGGGAGAAGATAGGCATGCGCGTTGGAATTTCCAAGTCTCCTTTTTTACCGATTTGTCTTTGTTTCTCATTTTACACCAAGAAGTTGTATGGTTTTGGAGAAAAAGGTTGTCCTCTGTGACAGCTTAGATAGTTCAAAATGTTGAATTTGCTTAGCACTAAAGTCCACACGCATGCATATCATGGACATTCCTGTTTGCTTCTTGAGCTTTAAAACGTTGTCTTCTCAATGCTCATAATCATTAAAACGTTGTCTTCATGAAGTTGTTATTTCACGGATATGTACTATCACGGAGTATAATGTTGTATGTTAGGGTCGGAAAGCTAATGGTACTATCAAATAAACACCTTTTAGGGTCGGTTCAAAAAGAATCAATTATAAGTCATGTAATGATAGATAATGTAGTGTAATATTAATGATGATTATACCTTTTTTAAGGTTGAATCCAGATTGCATAGCCAAAGCTATGTAATAGGAACCACATGATTTGCTGTAATATGCTATAATTAGGATATTGAATTACTTTACTATATGCATGTCAACCACACATCTGAATCAGCAGAATGTAAATGGAATTAAACCAAACATGCCATTAGAGTTTTTTAAGAGAGTGATTATGTGAGTTAAATTTTGAATTAAGGTTTAAATTTATCTTGAAAATTTTCACTCAGAAATAGTGTTGTACCGAAATTTTTGTTATTCAAAGATGCTGTGGAAGTGTTAAAATAAAACAATGTTACCTCTTACCATTAAAAATATTTAATATTAATGTCAATATTTTAATAGCCTACGTTAATTTTTTAATTAGGGGGGATCAACATTGTTATGTTTTAAAATTTTCAATGTGACATTGAATCAAAAACAAAATTCTAAGATAAATTGCACCCTGACACTTAAATTTTGAGGATAGCCTTACTGTAAGGCCTTATGATATTTACATATAACTCGAGTTTTCACAATGAGGTTCAAACTCATGCACATTTTTAATATCTTAGTTGGATTGATATCAAGGATTAGTACTAATTAATGGTGATTAAGTCTTTAGTCAACTCCAATACAATTCATCTCTCTTTGCATTGAGGGATGGCGAATGGGGTTGAGATTGGGTTAAGTAATGGCCTTTTAGCTAGGAAGGGTGTTCTAGTAATTACAATTGTACTTTCAGCAGTTGAATTGCTTCCGCCAATTAAGGTGGAAGCCCTTCTATTATTTTGTGAAGTAATTAATGCCATTTCAGTGGAAAATGATGTTACAAACTTACAATAATAAAAAATAAAAATTCCTCCTAAACAAATTACCCAAGAAGGAAGTGGATGGTTTCATTCTTATTATAAGGTAAAATCCTCATTGATGTAACTGAGTAGTTCGTATTTTTCCAGAGGACTCATTTACATATGACATCAAATTTAGAGCAACAATCTACATGCATATAACTCAATGTATAAAAGAACTATCTACACTCATAATTTGCTATCACTTGTTCAGATTCGAGAGAATTCCATCATGGGTTAAGTTTCTCTTTCAAGGCTTTCTTATTTATCGAACTTTGAGATGATGCTAACAGGTTAATTTGACACGTTAAGCCATGAAGCCTCCATTGGAATTATTCCACTTTTATACATCAAAAGAATTTTTAGAAAGACAAATGTCACTAAACTATTGTTTGGCTAGTTTTTATTTAGAAAAATTAATCTTTTAGTCCCTATAGTTTTCACTCATTTGTAACTCAGTCCCTATACTTTGACTTGGTGCAACTCAATCTCTCTAGTTTTAATTCAGTTGTAACTCAGTTCTTAAAGTTTGACTCTCTGTAACTCGGTCCCTATAGTTTTGTCTATTTTATAATTTAGTCCTTGTGTTTTTTAAAAGTAAAATTATATATCTAATAAAAGGAGGGACTAAATTATAAAATGGTTAAAACTATAGGAACAGAGTTGCAATGAGTCAAATTTCAAGAACCGAGTTACAACCGAGTCAAAACTAGAGGGACTAAGTTGCACCAAGTCAAAGTATAGGGATTGAGTTACAAATGAGTGAAAACTATAGGGACTAAAAGATTAATTTTTCCTTTTTATTATAAACACAAATCAAAGTTAATTCAGCAAATATCCGTTTTACAAACTTTAAAACCAAATATACACGCCACCACTCAATTTGTCAATCATTTAACCTGAATATATACATCTTGTGATGTGAAGTTTCTTGTCGTGTTATACATAACTTTCAATTGTAAATACATAGACAATATAATTTGGCAATTTGGGTGAGAGGGAAGTAGATGGTGTTGATTACTCAATGATGCAAAAGAAAAGGGAAGAATGAAGAATATGAGGGTAGGGTCAAGGATGGAGGGATTGGACCATATGGCACAGGGTTCACAGGAACCAATAAGGCTAATGCCCACTAAGGGGCAAACGCATATACAATACACAAAAGAGTCTCTCTCTCAATAATAGGGCTAATGAATCCAAAAAGTTGCCCATAAAAAGCTCTTTCTTTCTGTATTGAGCTTAGTGATCCTTCCCTATTCCTTCTCCCATTTGTTTTCCTTCCTTCCCTCCCTCCCTCACTATTTTTCTCTCTCCTAACCCATCAAATCAAAATATTAATATTAATAAATATTAAAAATATAAAATGTATGACCATGAAAATTCCAAGAGCCTTGGAATCCGAGTTAGTGGAGTTTTTACCATTCCCCACAAACATGCCCTCCTCGCCTCCTTGCTTCTTAATCTTATTTCCCCCACCTCTCTTTCTCTTTTTCCAACAAATAACACCAAAATACTCTCTCTTTCTTTTCTTTATTTAAATATATGAATAAATTACTTAACTCTTTTTCATTTTTACTCAGGTCACATCAATTTTAAATCACAGAAAAATTTATTTGGAATTAGCTCATGTCTAAAAAGAGAAAAATGTTTCTCTTCAATAATTTTTTTTAAAAAAATTGTAATATAATTTTTGTTTCAAAAATAATCTCATTGAACTTAAATACATGATATAAAAGTTCTACGCAATTTAACTAAGAGTTTTTTTGGCTGTTTTTTGAAAAAAAAAGAAACTACATATAACTTCAATAAAAATCCACAATAAAATTAATATATTTTAACAAAAAATGAACTAGTCTATTGATTAAATTTAAAAGAATTTTTATGAACTACTTACCTTGTAATTTTTTTACCAACTACTTGTAATTTTTGGACCATGTTCAATAATTTTATTAAAATAAAAAATGTTTTAAATTGATCATAAATTTTTCTTAAAAATAGCAAAATATGAACATATTTTTATAATAAAATAATATCTATTTTTCTTTTAGAAAACTACTCTACCCATAATATTATATCAGATGACCAATCTAACCATCTTTTTTTTTCTTAATTAAAAAAATAAAACTAAGGAACGAAAAGCTAAAATCCTTGCCTTTATATACGACCCACCATGTCCCCTTCCTTGGCCATATGCGTGCTCATCATACTCTTCTCTTCTTCTTCCTCCTCCTACTCTCTTTCCCTACCTTAGCTAACTATCTTCATCTTCTTGAAGATGAATCGTAGCCAAAACGGTGTCTTCCACAGTCCCGGTGGCTGTGCTGGCGGAGGAGGTGACGGTGAAGGATGTTATGCCCGCCGGAGACGGCGGCGGCGGTGATATCAAAAGAAGCCAACACAAGCACAGCAACAAAAAGGCTTTGCAATTACGCTCTCCCGAGTTTCTAGCCCTCCACCGAGATAGAAAGAGAGAGGGGCAGAATTGGGAGATCGTTATTATTGCATTGCGGGGAATTGAGGGTAGCGGTCCGAATTTTATCTCTTTAACTTTAGTCTCTTAGGTTCTTAATTTTCTTTTAATTCCTTGTTTAACCCTGGTTCTTGTGTTTTATTACCGTTTAGCCACTGGTTCCACTTTCTCTTCTGTTTTTATTTTCTGATCAAAGCATGGGATGTAAGAGATGCATACGAGGTTATAGCTATGGATTTGTGAGGTGGGTTTGGTTCAAAGTTTGGATTTTTGGGACTATATTTCATGTTTCCGAAGGGTTTTGATCTTTCTAGAGAGAGAAAGATTAGAGGGAGGGACTTATAATTAGTTTGTTGTTAGTATTAATGATGCTGCTTGGCATGCATCACTTACACCCATCAATGATATGTATTTTAATTTGCTTTTTCGTTGTTATATTAATGAATTTAATATAACCAAAACGACTTCGTTTTTATCTTTTCTTCTTCTTCTTCCTTCTTTAATTTTTCTTTCTTTCTTTGTTTGTTTCATTCTTTGTCCGTCTCTGTGTCTTCAGCTTTTGATAATTGATTTCTCTTCCTCCAATGGAACATAGATGCAAAGCAGAGAGACAATGATGGCTTACCAAACGATAAAAGAAAGGGGAAAAAAATGAGAGAAGGAAAGGGAAAATGTTAAAGGTCACAGAGTATGACTTTGGTGAAACAAATTAAAGTTTTTCACTTTTGGACTTTTTATGATTATTAATATTTACCCACTTCACAACGTCAATTTTATCTTAAACTTGCACAAATGATAATCATGACGAGTTAAAGGATAATTGGATATTCTAGTATATATATGTGAGTATGGTCAAATGAATGGAATCATAAGAAATGAATCAGATTGGATACCTCTTTTGCGTCCTTTTTCTATTAAGCTATGATTTATCAATTATGTAGACCTAACATGGAATAATATTCCGTTTTCTTTAAAGTTCGATTCTTAAAAATATATAAAAAAAAAACGAAGTTAATACTTTTGATCTATTTTACAAAAAATTCAGGAGGGTTCCAAGAGTCTAATACAGCTCTCCTCTTTTTCTTTTTTTCTTTTTAAGAAGCCTGAGTTAAAAATAATAAATGAAAAAAACTGAAGGATCTGTATGTGTAGTCCAAATAAAAATCTCATTAATAACACTTTGTAACCATTCTAGTTGGTATGAAGTTGGGAATGCATGTCAACTTGAATAAGTAAACAAATAAATAAATAAAAGGATTTATAATTAAAACAAAAAAGGTTTGCGTGATTGATCTGATCCAACGTTTCATCTTTTATGATTTTGTTGAGTTGTTTAATCAAAGGGACGAGGCCCATTATGACCAAGAAAAAGGAGGAAGAGATTAGTATGACTATGTATGTATATAGTTTGGACTTTTTGAAGCAGTGCTATGATCTTGTGCAATAATCTATATGTTTTTATGTATATAATTTATTTTTTAAAATTTTATGTGATAAAAAAATGTAGTGGGTGTGTCATATGTATGTAAGACTTGCATGCAAAGATTAGAACTTACCAATCGGGATTGGGTTCAGTAGAAGGTGTTAGTTCCTCATAACGTGACGAATCAAAATTCGTATCTTTACTGAGAAAGATACCCACGTGTAGTGCCAGACAGTGCCAAAAATATAATTACCTCTAATAGGAAGATACCTATGCTTTCTTTTGATAAATGTTTATGAAATTTTTTTTTTTTTTGCAAAATAAGGATTTACAGAGACGAGACTTATGTTACTCCTTTTGAAAAGAAAAAATATCTCTTGCTTAATTCTTACATTTTTATCTCTTAGGATTCTGCCTCATATTATTGTAATTAATTATGCAGAAATATTAAAAAAAATATATAATTTTATATCTACATAAGCATTTACTTTAAATTTTTAATTTTATAAGATATACTATTTTTAATCATATAATCCGACCATCTTGGTCTTAGTAATATAAAATATGACATATTACAACCTTAAATGCTTTAAAAAAAAGTTTAAATGATGGTCTTTTGATAAATCATTTTTATTTCTAAAATTAATTTATTACACGATTAAAAGAAATAATTACTTTTAACAGCTCTTCTTAATAAGTGGTCACTTTTTTCTTATATATAAAGACAGAGAGCACAATGTCTTTCTTCTTCTTCTTCTCGTTCTTTTTTGTTTTCCAGTTAAAAAGTCTTGGATAGCTTCTACGTCATGCACGTTTCTTCTTTTTCATATAAAGAGTAAGTACTAACAATTTGAGGTGTACGCGGAATTAAACTCACAATTCTTTACTTAAAATTTTTTTTTATATATGTCATAGACTATAGGCTATAATATTATTTTTACAAGACCCTTTGCAATCCTTGAAAGTGTTAGAATATGCTTCCATGAGTGGGCTTTTGCCCCTAATTTTCACCCAAAAACGATATATATGTTTCCACATATACCCTCAATAAATAATTAAACCATAGTAAAATAGCATTTGAAAGTGTGTAAATCATTGCATTTAATTAATTAAAGGTAAAATTGGAAAGAAGAAAAAAAAAATCAACCAATTAACTCAAGTACTGCTTTCTTGGTATTCTTCAATTTCAAAACTAAATCTTATAATTAAGAATGAATGAAATTTTTGGTACTCTTGGCTAATTTAGATTTGTAATGATTTCATGCATTACAAAGGATTCAATCATATACACCTTGTACTAGTGGGAATGGATGGAGATTGTACAGATTAAGCAGGTGATGGGAGTGCACCAAACAGAAGAAAAGTTGACCAAGTTGGTTAGTAAAATGGTGGACCAGCAAAAGCACAAAGCTAATAAGGTGTCTTTTCTTCAACATTTGCACTCACAGCAAATATTATTAATTGTATTGCCTTTTGACATTAATCACTCACAATCACATGACCATCACCATTATCTTTACACATCTATTACATTTAAGAATAAAATTTTTATATTCTTTCCTAAATATGGTAGTTAAAAAGTTAGTTTTTGTTTTGAAAGTAAGAATTCAATTTATCTTATCTCCCAAATTTGTAATTCCTCCTGTCATAAATATATGAGCTAGGTAAGGGGTTTTATTTGTTCTAAATATAAAATATCAATTCATTTTATTTCTCAAATTTATAATTTTTTTTCCAAACTAGTTTATGTTGATTACACATGCCAAGAAGATTTTTATCAAGGAGTAGCTCCAACTTCTAATGCAAATGATTAAAAAGAGTGTTTTAGAAAAACCAGTATACATTTTTTACAAATAATTAATTTAATTAATTTTTTTAGTATTTGTAAATTAGTTATTTAGCTTTTATATTAAGTATATGTGAGTGTATATATAAGTAGCTCCAATTTTGAAATTAGAGTACATTGGACTAAACCATTTTTATGATGTTCATCAATCCTTCATAAATATTTTTGGAATAAGAAAAAATTTAATCATTTTTAATATACAAAGAAAATTTAAACATCAAGTATGAAAATTTTATTTATTACAACTTTGGCCTTTCAATATGTCATATTTAATTTTATTTTATTATAATAACAGGTTGTCATAATAGTAATTGTAAAATATTAGGAATATCATTACAAACTTTTCTCTCATTCAAGTTGCAATTAACTTAAATGGAGTTTTGGTGCAAAAAAAATTAAATGAAGTTCTTAGTATAAGCAGTCCAATGCCTAAGTTAATGAAGATCCAAAGTGAAAAAAATTGAGAGTTCATGCAAGTATAATTTAAAAAAAAACTAGTTATCAAAAAAAAGAAAAATACATAATAATAAGCAACAAAACAAAGTACACCTCCAGTTCCCAATACAAGACCATTTTTATGATGTTCATCAATCCTCCATAAATATTTTCGGAATAAAAAATACTTTAATCATTTTTAATATACAGAGAAAATTTAAACATCACGCATGAAAATTTTATGTATTACTTCTTTTTTTTGGCCTTTATATATTACAACTTCGGCCTTTCAGTATGTCATATTTATCAGGCCAAAAAAATTTTTTATTTTTTTTTATTTTATTATAATAACAAGTTGTCATAATAGTAATTGTAAAATATTAGGAATATCATTGAAACCTTTTCTCTCATTCAAGTTGCAATTAACCTAAATGGAGTTTTGGTGCAAAAAAAATTAAATGGAGTTCTTAGTATAAGCAATCCAATGCCTAAGTTAATGAAGATCCAAAGTGAAAAAAATTGAGAGTTCATACAAGTATAATAAAAAAAACTAGTTATAAAAAAATTGAAAAATACAAAATAACAGGCTGCAAAACAAAGTACTCTTTCAGTCTCTAATATAATATCTAATTAAGTAATTTGAATAGATTAAGGATGTTAGTTAAATTAATTAATATGATATATTTTTTCCAAGACACCCTAAGCATCTTTCTCAGTTCCTTCCCTTCCTCTTCTACTTGATCATTGTTAGAGGAATATCAATAGGGTTAATTTGAAAAAAAATTGATAAACATATAAAATAAGTCTTATATATAAGACTAATATCAACTCCTCAGTTAGGCCCTATGTTAATGACCAAAGAGGTCCAATATTAAGGACCAGAGGAGTAATATGCAAGCCTATTAAGTATCAAACTAGCAATACTAATAAACAAGAGAAAGAGCTTCATTGAGGAGCCTCTAGAGGTTGAAAGATTCTATGCAGAACAATTTTCGACTATCCTCTTCTCCCATTATTGTTTCCCACACTTAAAATATTTATCCAGCCCATTTTATGACATAATTGTATGGATGCTTATTTTATAATTGCTTGTGTTTGTTAATTTGTATGTATATTGTAGAATTTTGAGCTATAGAGACATTAGTGCTCACTTAAATTTTTAACAATTTTTCCAAGTAAAAGATTTCATGGGGAGAAAGTGAAGGCATCGGAGGACGGAGGAGTGAGACATTAGCTCTTGTGCTCTCTATGCACATGCTGAATTATATTTTATTGCTAATTATGTTCATAGGATATTAATAGGTGTTCTTATAATTGATTCTTTAACAACTTTTCCAGGTGAAGGATTTCATAGGGAGAAAGGGAAGGCATCGGACGGCAAAGGAGTGAGACATTGGCTCTTGTGCTCTCTAAGCACATGCTGAGTTATACTTTACTATTCATCATGGCCATAGGATATTGATAGGTGTTCGCAGAATTGATGGGTTATATATAGGAGCTTGTTTAATTTGCTTCGCTGCATAAGATCTATTTTATTTTAAATTTAGATCTTAATATTATGCATGAATTACGATATTTAAATTTATTTCTATACTTAATTGGCATGAATAAAAAAGAGGCAGAACCCTTGAATGTTGAGGTGATCGTTGAATTGAGAGCCCTACAACTAAGGGCAGTAAAACTCTTGTGCTTAGTATATAGTTAGTAGGATTGGCGTTACACATCACAAATGGAGGACGCCTCTTGATTGGAGACATCATGGGAGAAGAAAATTCTAGTCTTAACACCACGCCCATACAAGCAAGACGAAAATTCAAGTTTTCTTAATGAGCTTTATTAGCGTTGGTGCTGTTGCAGCCAAAAAAAAAAAATGAGACAGAGAAAAAGCAGCTTTCCCTATTTTCATTGTCCCCAATTCCCTTTAGCGACCTCCTCTTTGATGCCTCAGAGAGTATCTCTAATTCTCTATACGCAACAAGGGATCGCTTTGCCCATTCCTCTTGGAGGCTTGAAGGCATTCTGTAGGTTTTCCATGGCAGAGAACCTGCATAATTGAACTGGTAGTGCATTTCATGATAATATCGACTAATCTTCCTCGTATTTTCGCAATGAATTCCCATCTTAACTTGTCAAATGCTTTTGCCAAGTCTACTTTAATGGCCCTTTTTACCTTTTTCTTTTTTTTCCTCATAGAGAGCATGACTTCTTGGGCATATGATAACAATTTTGAGGTTGATTCACTTCAATTAAAGAAATCAAGGTTGGGTTGAAATAGGGATCCAAATAACCACCATTAAACTCCTTTATAAGTTGGCCTTTCTTTTTTACCAATATGCCCAAACACATATTCGTTTCTTTCTTTGTTTTTTTTTTTTTTTGCTACGCATAAGCATCCTCTTATTAAAGGTAATCCAATTAAAAATACTGTTTGGTACTAAATATGAACACCTCTCTTACTAAAAATTTAAACTTTGATTTGTCACATTGGGAAGGATTAATCCCTTCTATTAAATTTAATCCTGTTGGTAACACATCTTCGTTTCACTTCTGGGCCTCAAAGACAAATAGTTAATCTTCTCAGGAAAGTTCCCCCCTTGGGCCCAGCTTCTTTCAACAAGACTTGTAAAATCGGGACGAGGGGTCAATGAAGCAAGAACCTTGAATGGTTTGTGGCTTCAACTATTGTTATGGGCCAAAAAGGCCAAGTCCATTAACTTGTTGCTGAGAGTATGAATGCAAGTCTTTGAACAAGTGGCAGCCTGCAACATTTCCTCTTGCTCCACCTTTCCTTTCATTTTCCTTCCACGTTGGCATTAAAATCTCCAGCCAAGAGCCAAAGTGTATTTTGATTTACACGTCATTGCCATAAGATCCCTCCACAAAATCAATTTGAAGAAATGGTTTGGGCTATAGTAAATGGCTGTAAATTAATTAATTTAGTACATATATACATATAGAATGGAAGATAATACTCCTCCGGTTTTAAGTATAAAACACATTATGTAATGTAATTTATACTATAAAATGAGTCTTATATTTAGGACCGGAGAAGCATATTTTAATGTAAGGCCAATGTAAAATAAGAGGCTGTTACAAGTCAATAGAGCTGTGACAACCAACTTAATTGTATTTTCTATGAATCTATCTATATTATTTTTCATAAAAAATATGAAGAAATCCTGTCTTGAGCCAATATGTATTCAATCCTTTTTAGTTTTTAGTTGAGTTTAGAGTATCCACCATAGGTAGACATAACTTATCTCCTCATGTTGTAGATTTTCTTAAAGAACTTTAGTGCCGGTCACAAGATTCTTTCTATACACACTGTCAGGAATCGAACTTCTAAATAAGTGCTTAAGAAACCTAACCAAGTACCAATTATGTTAGGTTTCGTGGTTTATGATGTATTCAATTCAAACCGATAGATAGATAAAGTATAGATGGTTGTGTTTAAATAGGACTTGGTTTTTCTTCAATGATTTTTTTTCATTGGTCCTTCACTATAATTTCAAACTAACTAGATCAAATTTTAATCGTATAAATCATACATATACTTTTTAAAAAAAATCAAATTCAATCCAATAACAATTAAATGTTGGAGAAACGTGAAAGCAAGAAGCAGCGTGAGGTAAGCATGGATGGTGATGATGATGATTTGGTTAAAAAGAGACATCAAATAACAATTAGGATGCTGTGGAGGAACTTTCATTTTCCCATTCCCAGCAGCCCATGCCTCAGACGGCAAGCAAGAAGATGTATAATTCCAATATTCCATTCGTGCGGGACCCATGTTCCTTCATAATTATCCCTATTTAAATTCAATTGTTGTAACTTGTAAATGAGAAATTTTAATTTAATTGATCGAAATCTATTCTGATTTTTCAAAAATTAGATGATAATTACCGAGAAAATTTGAAATATTGGTTTAAATTAGTTGAAGATAATAAATTTGTAAAAAATATAAATATATATATATAACATTTTTGCAAAAATACTCTCATTTATGTTGAATAGAGAGTATGTGGGAATTAAATGCAATGATATGAGACATACGAAATTAAATGGGGATAAAATGAAAAATTAACAAATAAAATTTTGAGACAACTTCTAAATATTTCTTATAAAAAAGAACTTGTTATATTTCACAAGTGCCTTTTATAAAAAGGAATGAAGGGAGTAATGTTTAAAATCTCTTATAAAATTTATTAACAGAGTGCTTTCTAAAAGAAGTTATCTACCATATGATGCTAGTATTAATTATAAAAGAAGTTTAAATTACGAATACTGGGACTCATTTTTCATACTCCTAATTATTAGTCGAGTGGAATCAAGTTGATTCCTTGTAAATAAGGTCTAACGTTTACATCTTGTGAAAATACTCCTCCGGTTCTAATTATAAGACCCAATTGACTTATTTGAGGAGATTAAGGAAGTAAGTTAAGTTAGTTATTTATAATAAATAAGTGTTGTCATTCCTAAAATATCCTTGCTAATTAAGTATATTGGCTAAAACTATCATTATTAGAAGGATTATCTTGGAAAAAAATATATAAATATAAGAGACAAAATGGATTGGGGTCTTATAATTAGGACCAAATAAAAAATCAAATGGAGTCTTATAATAAGGACCGGAGGAGTATCATGTTAGTATAACAATACTTTTTCAATATATTTGATTTTGCTTAAATTTGACTGAATTAATAATATACAGGCAAAAGTGTACTTTTGATTATGTAATTTTGTATAAGATTTTAATCTTGTCCCAGACTTTTATACAACATCTTTCCCTCTTTTTGACCCTAACATTATTACTCTTAAAATGATCATTTGTTGTGCATCAATTATTACTCCTCCAATTCTAAATATAAGACCTATTTTGTAATACAATTTATATAGGACCGGAAGAGTATTATTTTTTAAAATTAAACTTAATATATCAATATTTAAAAATATTTTGTTAACATTTACTATTTCAGTATCAGCACTTCTTTGGTAACAACGTTAAGATTGGAGAGCTTAAAAAAAAAAAAACATTAAAGTATACTTTTATTTAATAATCTAATATTTTCTAAAAAAAATTTTCACATGAGGGAAAAACTATCCTATATAGTTACTTATAAAATACTCTATAATTTTATTTATAAGGCACTTACAGCATATTTCACACTGAGTAAGAAAAACTTTGAAATGCATTAAATCTCTATTAAAATATAATAATTTTTCAACTTTACTCCTATTTAATATTTTTTTAAAAAAATAGTTAATCTATGTTATAATAAATGAAGGACGAAATAATATATTTATGCTAAAAATTTAATCAAAAATTTTTTTTTATCCTATAAATAGGATTAGAGGAGTAAATGAAAATAATATCAATAAGTTAAATCTAAAGAAAAGAACTAATTTCTTACCATATAATTAATTATGATTTAAATTCTATATAAAAAAAACTTACTTTTTAGTGTATGACAGTGCATTAAAAAAATAATAATAAGTGAGTGCATTAACTAGTGCTCCCAAATTGTGGTGGACATCGCTTCAATCAAATAAAGGGCTCGTCATCTCATCACTTGCAATCACACGTCTTCGGAAAAAGTCCTCTCCACGCAACTACCCTCCTAGAGGCTACAGCTCACAGAAAATGAGCCCTTGCTAATTCTATAATACACCCTCCGTCACTTTTTCCTCCGATCATATCTAATATACATCAAATCCATAAAAAAATAATAAATATGAAAAAAATATAATTTGTAACTTTTGGAATTTTTTTGTCATTTGACAAAGCATAATTTCTTATGTATACTTTATTTTCAAAACTATATTGCGTACAAGAGACTGCTGGCTAATCAACTTCAATTTACTTTAAATTTATTCCATAACAATTCTGGAAATTGCATTATTATTTCGTATTACAATATCTAATCTCTTAATGTTTTCATTCACAAAAAAAGAGAGTCTAAATTCGATAATTATTTACATCTCAAAAAGCAAGCTCAAGCACAAAGCCCCTTTGAAAAACAACTTTTTCATCCCCTATAAAAAAAGAGTTTAAAGATAGTCTATTAAATTAATTATAATAAAAAAAATCAAAATTGCCATCCACGCTGTAAGATCCCAAAAGAAAAACGGGGGGAAATTGGGACCGTCGATGGCTCGAAGCCGGGTTTATCAGCAACCGAGGAGCAAAACGACGTCGTCTCACTGCAGAGAGAACCATGCTAAGGCCTCGCTCCCAACGCGGCGCTCTGCGAGGGCCACGCGCTCGTCGGAGACGAGAGCCGAACGACAGAGAGGACAATTAAACTTGAGCTGATGAAGCCAAGCATCAAAGCATCGTCTATGGAAGACGTGGTGGCAGGGAAGCCTCCTTACCTGGTCACCCTCCCTATACTTGCTCCGGCACACCACACACATGGAGGGGGCGGCAATCGTGCTGTCGTCGTCGGTGAGATCATAGTTGGCATGGAGCTGGTCCGAAAGTATCGCGAGGCGGGCGAATCCGGATCCGACTGCGGCGAGGAGGGCATCGTCAACGATGGCGGGTGTGTGGGGGTGGAATCTGGAGAGGCCGAGAGAGTGAAGGAAACCGAGAAGGAAGGAGCGGAGGTAATTGAAGCCGGCGGCGACGTGGAGGAGGAGAAGGAGGGGAATGGAATCGGAAGAGACGTCATGGAGGTGGTTCTGTAATCCCATCTTGGTGGGTTTGAGATTGCGAGTATATGGCGAGAGAAGAAAGAATCGGGGAAAAGGGGCTATTAAAAAGGGCTGGAAAGGGGGGGGGGGGGGGGGGGGAGAGAGAGAGGAAGTTGAATAATTACGTGGCTGTGGATGAAATAAATAGTTGGGGGGGGGGGGTGTGAGGTAAGCTCACCAGAATTTAGCATATGCTTCTTCTATGTGGATTCCTCAAACTTTATTTAATTCACTTCCGTTCTAGTTCGTAAGCACTCAATTCATGTTGCTGGTCAAAAACCAAAAAAAAAAAAAAAAACTCTATTCATGTTCACAACTGTGTTTGGATTTTGCTACTAAAAATAGTTCATTCATGAGAACGATGACTTTGTAAACACTATAGTATAATGGGTGTGTAAATTATGACCAAAAAACTGATCAAGAAAAAATAATTATGACAAAAAATTTGGTACAAGTTTAAAATTAATTGGGGCTTTTTTTAAGAAGGTTGGTACTTTTTTAATCCTGAAATTCGATTTTATTTTAATTTTGATCCCCTCAATTTGAAACTAGTGATTTTGTTTGTGCTCCTTAAAATTTGATCTTATTTTGATCGATCTAAAGATTTTTAGTCCCTCAAACAATGCTTTTGGCTCCTTTTAAGGACCAAAATCATTAGTTTTAAATTTCAAAAACCAAAACTAAAATGAGGTCAAATTGTAAGAACTAAAAATAATATTAACCCAAAAACATTACACTCTGACATATTGATGAGTATTTAGTGGAATTTTTTTTTTGTTCATTTGATATTGACAATGCATAGAGTAATTATTTAGACTAAAGGAATATTCAACACTCTAATTTTATTTTCTAAGTGTACTCTAATCTTATTTATGGTGTATCTACTATCCTAATGTTTTCTTTAGCATCATGATTTTTTTTTGTGTGCATCTAGTACCCTAATATTATTTAGGATGCTAGATGCATTATAAATAAGATTAGAATATTTAATACACATAAAAAAAAATCAGGATACTTGATGTACTATGAATAAGATTAGAGTATTGAATGTATCTAAAAAATGGAGTGTCAATCATACTTTATCCTAAAATCTATTAGATCACTTTATAAATAAAGGCATTTTTCAATAAAAAAATTTCACTTGCAATCTGTTAAACAATTTCGGGTTTATAGTAAAAAAAAAATTTTAAAAATAAATATTAAAATTCAATTCAAAATATATATATTTATACAATATATATAATTTAAATTTTGTAAATCTTATCCAAGCACTGCCTATTTTAAAAGAATAAACAAAAGAGAAGACCAGATGGAACTCCAACTTCCGAAAGGGCAAAGTGCAGGAGGGTGACCTAAGGCTGAGGCATTTGAATTCTATGCGAGCTTGCGTTGAGTTGTGATTGGTTAATTATCAGAACTCCGAGGTTTTAATTTATTTAAGTTATTAATTTTAAATATACAAATTAAACTTTAGACTCAAAAAGTTTATTGGGCCCCGGGAAACAAAAGAAAATCATCAGGGCAGTTACTTTAGGTCCCAAGCACGTGATTTAATTATCCAAAAATTCATAAGTTTTTAGTACAAAAAGATACTACTTCCTTCTATTCTAAATATAAGACCGTTATTATATATTAGTATAAAAATTTTATATTTAGAATTGGAGAGTAATATGTTTAAACCGCTCATTGTTATTAAGACATCATAATTAAATCTTTTTTTTTTAGAACTTATAATAATTCTCTCAACACTGTTCATGAAACTGTGTTTCAGTTTCAAAAGGTGGAAAAGATTCAAAAAGCGGAAAAGAAGAACAGAAGATATGCTAAGCTAATTTTTAATTTAGGTAAAAAAAATTAATTAAACTTTGGACTCTCAAATTTTTTGGGGCCCTTGGTTCGTAGTTTCTTTTTTTTTAATAGTATTACTGAAACTTTTAATTTAGACAAAATCACACTTTTAGTCCTTTTATTTCACCATTTTATATCTCTTCATTTCATGAAGTATACTTTTACTTCTCCAACACCGACATAAACATTGTTAGTTTTATTGGCATAAAAATATCAATATTAATATTTTAAATGGTGACAAAACATCTACACATGCTAGCAAATTATGTTTAATTTCTTAAAATGCAATAACTAATATAAAGAATCATCATAAAAATGTTAAGATTTGATAATAACTAAAAAAATTCTTTATAAAATTAATGTATAAATTGAAAGTTTATATAAAGTTAAAAGGCTAAATGTGTATTGTTGCCAATAAATTTTTCGCAGATAAATTTTTTATGAACATAATTATCGATTTTTATCATATATACGTGCATATCTTACAATACAAGTATATGATCATTAAAAAAACTCCCAACATCAAATATTTTCAAGAAAACTTGCTGGGAAATTTTAATTTATTACTCAAATTTATTTAAGGACACATGTCTTTGAATAATTGCAATTTATCTTCAATTGGTGCAGCTCTTTTTTAACTGTGTGCACATAGCTTTTTTGTTATCAGTGACTAAGTGAACAAAAGACCAAAATCTTTAAATAAATTTTCTTAAAAAGTTGGGTAAACAGAAATGCCCCTCTTAGGTTTCTATTATCGGCGACCAGCCGGCTATCATAAAATATTTATTGGTAGGATTTTTTTTTTTTATCGTTAATGGAAGTTGTCAATGAGGATTTCATCAAGAACATTTTTGTCCACCCAAGTCTTCAATAAAATTTGTTTTAACATTGACTATCCAATCAGATCCTGAATTATCATTCTCTCAAATGGTTGTGCTTTGGTGTACGAGAATATGCAAAATTAGAGTCGGCCTATGTAATTACATAAAATCTATAATAAAACAATACTATATTGCAATTTATATGTACTAGTATTATGATTTTTTTCAATAATTTTTGTACTCATATTTTATAGGAAAAATTGCTTAAAATTTCTCTTTGCAGACTTTATCCCAAAATATTTAAAGGCGTAGATCCCTGAGAAGTGCAACTAATTTCCAGCGAATTCAACTGTTTTTAACCTTTGTACAACGTGTCTTTAATTATATGTAATGTCTTTCATTTCACATTAGTGAAGATATATTACACAGCTAAAAAGAAGTCACACATTAGCTGACTAGTATCAATTACACTAAAATACATTTAAATATTTTTTTGGTGTAAAAAAGTTTAAATAAGTTAAGTTTTAGAAACTCATTAAAATCAGGGCAAGCATTGAGGTTTAAAAAACACTTATAGATATACTTATTGATCATTCACTAATAAGGTGGTCTTATCAGGATTCTAACCCACAACTTTGTGAGTCATAATATGACTTCTTACTTATTAGATCAAATCTTGTTGAGTGTACCTTTAAACATTTGAAGCTCGTTTGGTTCATAGAATCAATAGGAATGTAATAGAACGTAATGATTGGAAATGTGTTGTCATGTAATAATGATTTCAATTAACTTGTTTGGTATATCATTAAGAATGATATAATTAAATTTATTATT
>NW_021637168.1:0-64816 GCF_004799145.2 Neltuma alba | reverse complement strand
ATGACACGTTTTTCCTAAAATACCATAACCATCTTTCTTAATACCCCCCTCTCCCTCTTCTACTTGATTATGGTTGATGGAGTATCCATAGAGGTAATTTAGAGAAAATTGATCAATATAAGAAATATATCTATATTTTTAGGATCAAAACTAACTCAACAATTGGGTCATATATTAAGGACCGGAGAGTATTAAGTAGTATTACTGGGGCGTGGGATATGATAATAACAAACTTTGGTGCATCTCTAAGTTCTCATTGTTTTTAAAAAGGGGTTAGAATCTAGTTAAAAAATAAACTGTATACCATTAAAAAAGTTATATCGGTTCAACGTAAATTTTTTTTAATCTTTAAACAAATTTCACGTATTTTTACAATTAATTTTTTAATCAGAAAATTTAAAAACAGCTATCTGGCGTTAGAGACTGGTAGAAGTCAAACTATCCTAGATGCGGGAGAAACAGTTCCGCCTCTGGGAAGCTTAGCAATTTACAGCAAACAGATCCGAACATAGTGACTCCCCGTTCTTTCTACTCCATATCATTCAATTTCGTTCCCTCCAATTTACTGGTGAGATGTAGAAACTTGTGTTCTGTATGTATCCTTTCAAGTTATGTAATCTTTTGTTCTTTTGCTGTATCACGCATCTTTTGACGTTTAACTTGTTCAGTAATCTGACCAAAAAAAAAAAAAACACTTGTTCAGTAATAAAAAACTCTCAATTTGCGAAGGAATGTTTCATATTTTTGTTCATGATTGTTTCTTTGTCCATGGTTCATTACTCTAAGCTTGGAATTAACCCAATTGAGTAAAGTCTCCGTTTTTGCCGTACGTTTTGCATAGAGCATACTGGGTTCTCCAAAGCTTACTTTTCATTCTGCAATTTTCATTACTTGTAAACCACATTTGAAAATTGTCATTCCATTAATTGGTGAGTTAATATTCTACATCATAGTCTTCTTTGGTTGTGGCTTTATTGATAATTCATAATTGTAGGATTCAATTCCCCCCCCCCTCTTTTTAAGCTGCTTGTTTAATCGATTTTGGATGCCTGATTAACGAAAGCTTACTACTCCTGCTGCGTTTTGGCTTAATTTTTTTTATCTCCATCAGAAAATATTTTGCTGTGGTCGATGAACTAATATTTTCTGTCGTTGATTTCTCTATAGGCTGCTTGCTCAGTTGAATTTGCATAAAATGCAAAGGAGGCATAAAACTCCTTCAACAGCTTTTCAAACAGCGACTAGTAATGAAGGAAGTAGCACGTCTACTGATGATGAAGATTCCCAAATCAATTTTCATCTTGGAAACCCAAGGAGGTCTTCTTATATGTGGCTAACATTGTTCGTGGTGATCACGTATTGCTGTTCAGCAATATATAGATACCAATTTGAAAACATGCCTGTGCCTCTCACTGCAGAACAGGCAGGCAAGAGGGGTTTCTCAGAGATTGAAGCCTTGAAGCATGTCAAGGCCTTGACTGAGTTGGGCCCACATCCCGTTGCTTCTGAGGCTCTGGATTCTGCCCTGCAGGTTGGATTCTCAACCCAGATAATTTTGCCATATATTGATACCTTCTTTCTCAGTTCATCTCACTATTCAGTGGAGCTTGGACGAGTTAAATGCACAGTTTTGTTATTGATATCTTCTTTTTCATTTCATCTTTCTATTTCGCCATGTGCAGATTCTTGCTATTAAATATTTTAACATGTTGATTAAAATGTAGTGTAGTACATGCCTACATGGAATTAGAAAATAACTCATAGATTTCATGATTGTTATCTTTCTTATTTTAGAAACATATGGGTTGAAAATCTTCTCAAACTTGGTAACGGAGATTTCTTTTCCCCCCCGGATGGTGACAAACCATTTAGTATTTGATAACACTGATTAATCTGGATTTGAACCGGGTTGGACCCCAAATAAGGAGGAGGGTTTACTTTTTTTTTTTTGTTTTTGGTTTCCAAAACTTGTACTCAAAACTTCGCTTAAGGGGTGTTGAGTATCTTCCTTCTGCTGCCTTCTTTCATTGTACAGGCCAAGTGCTTCTTGTAAGACGGATTGAGAATTGAAAAGTTATCAGATAGCATGCCTTTCAGCATCTTTTTGATGATTATGAAGTCACTAATGTTAGTTTCTCAATGTTTCAAATCAAGCTGGGCCTGAAACTTAAATTCAAGCACCAAAGCCTTAAATGATAGAGTTAGAACTTGCCTGCTGGTTTGTATTACCCCTCAGCTATCAAAAGCTATCTTATAGTTAGTTTGAAGTAAATCGACTTATAAGGTGTAAAGCATTGCAGCCTAGAACCTACTATGAAACGAAAGCGCAAATTAGTTACTATTTTATTGTTATTTGGGTTGACCATATGAGATCTCAAAATTTAAGAACTGACTTTTATTTTTTAAAATTTAATTTAAATATATTATTTCTCACTGAAACTGGCTCACTCTGAATGCATAGACTTATGCTTGCTCTTTTCTTATCTGTCCTTCATTTCCATGTCTCCTTCTTTTGCGTATGATAAATTTGATTGCTCCCTTCATTCCACATTGTGGACTGAGGTATCAGCATCAAACTATTAAACAAATTGCAGTAATTTATTTGTCCATGCTTTGTTAACTTTACATTTTTATTAACATTCTTCCAACTTCAGTATGTTTTGGCAGTATGCCAAACCATTAAGAAAACGGCTCACTGGGAAGTGGATGTTGAAGTGGACTTTTTCCATGCAAAGTCTGGTGCAAATCGTTTGGACAGTGGTTTATTTATGGGGAGAACACTTGTTTATTCAGACCTGAAACATGTTGTAGTGAGGATCTCGCCAAAATATGTATCTGAAGCAAGAGAGCAATCTATTCTAGTTTCTTCTCATATTGATACTGTTTTCTCAACGTATGTTTTCTTTGTCCATTTGATCTTATATTTATGCTGTTAAATGCGATATTATAATTTTAAAATTTCCTATTATTGAAACATGTTAGAGATTATGATAGAATTTATTCATGGGACTTCATTTAATTGCTTTAAGCTTGAGCTGGAATGGTCCTTGACAAATTTTCAAACCTTGTCAGGAATTTGATCCTTGTGGCCACCCATTCTCTTAATTAATGTTTCAGAACCATGTATGGTCGGTGTTGCATTGTCTATAATTAAAGGTTCAAGCGCAGAAGGCATTTGCCTGAGGGGATGTCTTCAAGATTATAATAAAATTATCACTGGGTTGCTGCCCAACAACTTCGGCTTTTGAGTTGAAATGATCTTTAACAAAATAAATTTTGTGATCCCACATAATGGTATGAATACATTATGCATCTCAGCAAGTATAGATTTGTATGTATGCCTATCTAAAAAAGCACTTATGTAGCCCAACTAAGTAATTTTTAACTTTTTCTTTCCCGCACAAGAGATGGGAGATGGAATCATGCTTAGGGATGCTGTTAAAATTCTGTATTTCAAGGAGAAAGATAGAAGATCATATTACCTCATTTAAAGTATGAAGGTTTTGAGGTTTTTGACTTTAAGAACGAGTGCCTCTGGGACAAATAAGGGCCCTATATAAAAATTGTCACTATTTGCGTGACGCTTCATAAGTTTGTGGATAAAGTAAAATGAATTATTCTTAAGGCTTTTGCATCTACATTTAGGCTTTAGCAAGATAATGATATGTTAAGACACTGTATTAAGGTTTGGCATGGTTGTAACAGAGAAGGCGCTGGAGATTGCAGTTCCTGCATAGCTGTTATGATGGAACTTGCACGTGGGATTTCTCAATGGGCTCATGGATTGAAGAAAGCTATAATATTTTTATTTAATACCGGGGAGGAGGAGGGTCTGAGTGGTGCTCACAGCTTTATAACCCAGGTTTGGAATTATTTGTTGTTGCAACCTTAACTTTTGTTTCTGTATCTGCTTCTCCGTTGGTTTGGACTTTTGACAGTCTTCTACATAAAATTGTGACGGTGGCAATAATAATAATAATAATAATAATAATAAACCATATAGATCTATTGAACGTACAAAATCAAGGAATAAAATGGGAAGCTAAGTTGACTTAGTCCCATGGAATCAGGCCATAAGGACAAATCCCTGAGGATAACGGGCCTAACAGCTACAATGACTAATACTACTCCTCAAAACGGGGAGCAGATGTTCATTATCCCCAACTGAATTTCAACTTCTTCATTTTCCTTTTCTGTTTCGATCTTAGGAGTTGCTCTTCCATTATTTTTAGTATATTGGTTTTCTGGTATTTTAATTTTGAATCACATCTTTTTGAGGAGTAATCATTATCTTGCCAGTAAGAATAAATTTATGAATGCAGCATCCTTGGAGTAAAACTGTTCATATGGCTATTGATCTGGAGGCCATGGGCATTGGAGGGAAATCTGGTATATTTCAGGTCTGTTGATTAGTAATTACTGGTCACAATTTACTGGTAGCATTCATATTGCACTATCGTACTGTTTGGCTATGTATGGTTGATTCCAACTGATGAAATATCAACAGAACAAGAAATATCTTTTCTACTTTAATTGCTTTGTCTGGGTTAATCATCTTCCTCAGTGGATTTGAATTGTGTCTATAGTTGTACTTCTTCAATGGATTTTACTAGTAAAATAATGTGAGGGACACGTTTTTTGGTTGCATCAACAATTTATTTATTTATTTGTGATTCAGAATTATGAAATACTTGTATTTTAAATCACCTAACCAGTCCAAAATAAAGTATTTTACAGAAATAAATTTTGCTTCTTCTTTATTCATAGAATCTGAAAATTTAAGTTTTTCAATACTTTGACATCAATATCTCATTCTTTCTGCTACTTGTTTTTTTCTTCTGAGTCCAATAATAATTTCAAGTTCATTATTTATCACTATTGACTTTGCATTTAGTAGGCTGGTCCTCATCCATGGGCTATTGAGAGGTTTGCTTCAGTAGCAAAATACCCATCTGGGCAGACTATAGCGCAGGTTTTTATGTTTATTTCCTAATTCCTATTAATTTGTATTATGTTACTCTTTTTTTTATCATTGATTGATTTACTTCTTCTACATGCTTTCAGAATTCTTTTTGATTATCTTCAACATTAATACTGCAGGACCTTTTTTCCTCAGGAGCCATAAAATCTGCAACAGACTTCCAGGTGTACAAAGAAGTTGCTGGCCTTTCTGGCCTTGATTTTGCATATGTAGATAACACTGCAGTTTATCATACGAAGGTTTCTTTCTATCCTTCCTTTTTAACAAGATTCCTGGACGAGTGTCTGTTTTGTATTTTATTACCTAGCACCTTCATGGAAAATCGTAATGTGCCAGCTGAAAAATTACTAAAGCAACTGTTGGATATTGGTGTTAATTTATTGAGTTATTTATGGGAACTTTGTTTTTTTTAATTAAGGCCTATTTTTTTAGTTATTTTTTTTATAATGTTTCAATACTTTTAGGATTATATTGTGTTCTATCTAATTAGGATAAGATTATTGTATTGTTTGCGAGCTACATCTTTTAGTTAGAGAGGAAGTCTTTTCTTCCTTTCATTGTCTCTAAATGTAATGTTACTTCATTTAATAAATCAGGTGTCTATTCTAGTGCTAGATTGCAAAACATATTCGTATTTCGGCCCATTGGAAGGTGGAAGCAGAAGAGAAGTCCTTTCATTTGCAACTAGGCAGATGCAATTTGAATAATTGTGACAGCAAGGCAATATGCATGTTTATTTTTATATGCAGCTTTCTGTTCTAAATAATCCTGCAATAGTGCATATCTGTCTTTCTCTGGTAAAATATGCATGGAATATGGATGATGGTTACTGTAGATGGTGCTATCTGTTACATTTCTTTTGTGATCTTAATTAATGATTACTTCTATGTGATCAATCACCTAATCGGAAGAAAACTGAGCCGGTGCTAAAGCAAGTCACCAGCAAAACATCCCAACATTTAATTTGTTACGAGATAGGAGAGAAGTAAAAGGAAAAACTTTTAAATGAGTAAAGATGTATAGTTTCCTGCTGTTGAAACTTCCGAATAATTTATTAAAAATAGAGTTTGATTAATTTCTTGTCAAAGCTGGCCCATTTTAAACTTCACATTTAAATAATTGCTTAAAATATATTGATTTTGGTTTATGATATTGAAACAAAGCAGGTGGGGTTGGAGAGATGTCTAGGAGGCATTAATATGGGGTTCTAATGCTTAGAGTATAATTTGTTTTCCTTTTGCAGAATGACAAACTGGCGCTCTTAAAGAAAGGATCTCTTCAACATTTAGGGGAAAATATGCTTGCTTTCCTGCTTCATATTGCTGCATCTCCTCAGTTTCCCAGAAGCAATACAACAGAAGCAGAAGAAGAAATAAGTCAAAACAATGCCATATATTTTGACATCCTGGTACTTCATTGCTGCGAAGGCTTTGTCGATCTTCTTCATTATTCCAATTACATCTCCACTATTGGCTTTATTATTTATAAATCGTTTCTTCTGAGGTAGCTGTAGTAGCGTGCTGCTTCTCTTGATATCATAACTCAGTAATTGTATGATTCTTTCAGGGAACATACATGGTCGTTTACCATCAAAAATTTGCAAATATCCTTCATAATTCAGTAATAATGCAATCACTGCTAATTTGGACTACATCATTGCTTATGGGCGGTTTTCCGGCTGTTGCTTCATTGGCCTTGTCATGTTTGAGTGTTCTCCTGATGTGGGTGTTTGGCCTAGGTTTCAGTTTCCTGGCAGCCTTTTTTCTATCCTTGATATCGTGGTCACCAGTGCCATATGTTTCAACCCCATGGTTGGTGGTTGGATTATTTGCTGCACCAGCTTTTCTTGGATCATTGACAGGTCAACATTTGGGTTATCTTCTAGTTCAAAAATATCTCTTGGGCGCACAATCAAGGAGAAAACAACTGTCCCGGGCTATTCAAGTTGAAATTGTCAAGGTAGAGGCTGAAAGGTGGCTCTACAAAGCCGGGTCTTTTCAGTGGCTTATTCTTCTCATTTTGGGGAGCTATTATAAAATAGGGTCGTCTTACTTGGCTCTTGTTTGGTTAATCTCACCAGCATTTGCATGTAACCATCTCTGCTTCCTTGTTGTCCTTGTTTGAGTTGAAACATAATTTTTGTTCCTTTTACTCAATCTTGGTTTAAATTCCAGATGGCTTTTTTGAAGCAACTCTAACCCCAGCAAGGTTGCCAAAGCCACTCAAATTGGCAACCTTGCTTCTAGGGTTAGCTGCTCCAGTTTTAATTTCTGCTGGCACATTTATCCGGCTGGCTGGTATCGTCATAGGCAGTATGGTCCGTCTTGATAGGTAAACCTCAATCTCTTTCCTGATCAATGTAGAAATTTGATCTGCGTGAAAGATTTGTCTATTGCTTAGAACTGCTGCTGGCACTTCATTTTGTTTTTAGATTAGTTTTTAATAGTCTGCCTGTCACAGCTAATTTGTGGTAAATATTAGAACATCAGAGCCACATTTTTAATGGAAATTTCATGCGCATCACGTTTTGATTTTGGAGTAGCCTTATGGCTACCACAACCATCAATTTGCTGTGGACCCTGCTGCATGTTCCCATTTCATTAATAATCACCAATTATATTTTCACCATCCATTATGTAACTTGATGCAGGAATCCTGGTGGTACACCTGAATGGCTGGGGAATTTTGTGATTGCCGGATTTATTGCTGCTCTCTTGTCCTTGACCCTAGTGTATCTCCTAGCCTATGTTCATATTTCAGGTTTTATTTACTGCATAAATATTTTGCAATCAGCGTTCATGTCTTACTTTCCATGATAATGAGTTAGATAATTTATTGGTTGAACCGAATGTTATAATTTTGAAGGATTGCTTGTAAGGCATACTGTTTGAGCTTATAGATCTCTTGAAGTGCCCCCCGGGGGGGGGGAGTGAAGAAAGAGGAGGAGTTGATGTTTACAACATGTGAAATGATTAAATTGAGATGATCTTACGATGAAGATTACTTTGATTTGGACTCTTGACATGTAAAATATCTGTTAAAAACTTAGTGCCCACGAAGATACATTTCCTTTCAATAGCTTTATGTGGCCTTCTAGAATTTTCAAGTGATCCAAACTAATGAATGGATACCTAGTTTGTAAAACAACCATGCTGTAAAATTACCTGTAATCCAGGGGGGAAATTCCATTACCCTTAGGCTCTGAAATGCTTGGTCAAAAGTTGTCAAAAAAGGCATCGATAAATGGCACATTAGAATCTGCATTCATTGCTATTAGATTAACCACGTTTGAGTCTATTATTTAGATGTGCTAAGAAGCGAAGACTTTAATAAGCAATATTCAGGGATCCTGAGGTTCTCAACTTTGAAATATCATTATTTTAATGTTCCAAAACCTTCTGCCCCTTATTTTGTAAAGGAAGAGTTGTAGAATAAAATGCCTTTCCTTGAAAAGGAAGATGTTGATATGACAAGGTTGGGGGAGAAAAAGGATATGACAAGAATAGGTCGTTAATCACTGTTCGCAGGAGGAGTCTATAAATACTAAGAGTATGACTATTATAATTCAGTTTTGACTGTTAATGACAGATTAGCACTATTCAATCTCTCTCTCACATCCATCGCTCTGTTTCTCTTGTACATCTCTTTCCTCTCTCTCTTTCTCACTTTCTTCCTCTTACCTACTACATTCATGTACCAGTAGATATTTAAAAGAAAAATCTTTGTTTAGCGATGCTTGTTATTACATACCTTACTATCTATTCGCATGCAGGTGCTAAAAGGCCAATCATCCTAGGAAGTATGATGCTGTTCAGCGTATCTTTAGCACTTGTATTATCTGGTGCTGTCCCGCCATTTACTGAAGACACTGCAAGAGCTGTAAATGTAAATGCCCATTCTCACCTGTATTCTTCAATGTTTTTTGGTACTAAATTTACAAGTAGTTACCTGAATTCTGTTTTTTGCGGAACTGTCCTGGCTTGCATTATTCATGATGCCTATATACTATCACTAATTTTGAATGACATGTATAACGCTGGATCTGTCTACAGTTGGTCTTCTTCCGTGTGTATGAGTATGTGCTGCTTGATTTCGTTCATTAACTTTCCATATCTTGTACTGAAAATATGACAAACGTATTAACCTTTTTTTTTAATCTGTTTCAACTACTGCTAAAAGACATAGTAAAAGATAAAATTGGAAAACATTTTTTCTGCATTTACCGAATTTCATGACACTAAACAAACATTTGCATGTGAAAATCTGTAGTTTCTCAATACCTGTCACATGGTTATCAAACTATTTCATCACTCTCTTTTTGGACCATCAGTTAAAAGATATTGCTGCACTAATTTTGGAAGCTTGTTGACTACTGTTACTATTTCTCAAAGGTCCAAGCTTTTACTGGTTCCCTAGTTATCACTATGCTGAAAACATTAGCAGGAGTAATTAGATCCTAAATTGTTTCTGTTCTAAGGGCGTTGAAGAATCTTAATTTACTTCTCAAGTCTCAACTGTGTAATTCCATCCCTAATTGATGATTAAGTATGTAGTTTACCCGTCTATGGTGTGAGCTTCAATCACTTTGTACCTGAACAGTTTAAAGTGTCTTATTCAACTCTCGTTGTTTGTTCAGTTACCATTAACCTTCATGATCTATGGTTGTTTGTTGGTCCTATTGTCAAAAAAATACAATTATGTGAAAACTAAAATGATGAGCAATTTTATGTCGTCTATATTTAGATATACTTTCTTTTCTAGGTCTATTATTGGAATTAAGCTGACATTTTGAAATTGAAATTATCAACTTAATCCTAACATTAGCCTTGGAATGTTATGAAAGTATTCAAGATATTAGTGAAGCAGACATTTAACGCACGCTATTCATCGTTTTAACAATCAGTTGATTGCTTTAGTTAATATTTGAATGTAAAACACAACATATTCTCTCATATGTTATGCTTGTCACATTGTACATTTGTTTTGGGGATATATTTCAGGTTGTACATGTTGTAGATGCAACAGGAAACTTTGCTGAAGGGAAACAGAATATATCATATGTGTCATTATTTTCTACTACTCCTGGAAAGTTGATGAAGGAGGTAGAACAGATTCAAGAAGGTTTTGTGTGTGGGAGAGACAAACAAGTTGATTTTGTGACTTTCTCTGTCAAATATGGTTGCTGGACGTACAACGACACTGAAGGTGGCTGGAGTGAGTCAGAAATTCCTAAACTCCATGTCGATAGTGATGCTAAAGGCGATCAAAGGGCTACCCGAGTTTCAATCGATACCAAGGGTTCCGTCCGCTGGGTTCTTGCAATTAATACAGAAGAAATAGAAGATTTCAAGTTTACAGGTGCGTTGCCTTTTTGTTTTACAAGCCTACTGTTTTCTTAATCTGTCTATATTACCCTCACATTCATGCTTTTATGAGAAGTTGAGCCTTTCTACCCTTGAAGTTTTATCTTTATCTAGAGATTTTCAGTCGTTAGATAAAATCAGTATCCATCTTAGGTGAAAAGAAATGGATTTTGAATCTCTACTGCAACTTTCTCTACATCGTCTCAAACGCTGCACTTTACCAAATAAAGAAAAAAAAAAAAGAAAATCATTATGGAAATTCCATCATTAGAGTGTATAAGGATGCAGGGAAAGTGCCAAGGTTTGAAAAGCTCAGCTCTCAATGAGTCAAAGATACATGTTTGTAGCCTTAAGTCCTTTTAGTTTTTTTTCATATTCCTGGATTGGTGTCTTTATTTAATGTCAATCTCTGTGTCCCCCACTTCTATACTCAGATACTGAGAACTCGGAAGAATTAATCCGAGCGGGCAAAAAGGGCGGCGTGGATGGTTGGCATATCATCCAGTTTTCAGGAGGAAAGAATTCACCAACATTGTTTGATCTGGATCTGCACTGGAGAAGAACATGTTCAACTCAGACATCTAAGGATGTTTTTGATGGGGTTAGGAAAGAACAAAGGCCTCTTCTGAAACTAAGGACAGATGTGGACAAAACGACAGACATAACCGAAAGAATATTGATGAAGCTTCCTCGTTGGTGTTCCTTGTTTGGGAAATCTACTTCTCCCCGTACCTTTGCCTTCTTCAGAGACCTTCCTGTTAACTTTTAGCTTACTCGAGATTGAAGAGAGAACTTTATTTGGTTGACATACTATAGTCATGGTCGTGAAATAAACACTAATAAAATCTTCATTTTAGTGGTCATGGGAATTTAATCTATAGTGTCAACTTTTCTTCTGGGTTGTGTAAAAAGCAATTAAGTTTTAATGTTGAAACAACTGATGTACTTAAAGCTCACGTTTTAACCAATTCAACTGTTAAAAATAGAACCTGTTGGTGCTCAACTTACAGAGTCTCTCCTAAATAAAAATCGTAAGGATTTTCATCATGTGCTAGAAAATTACTTGACAGTGGTGACGAGGTTTAGCACCATTCGGCTAAAGAGTCGAAAATCAGAGGAGCATGTACTGCCATGAACCATAGGCATGTGCTCTCAAGAGTCAGGTTGCAGGGCATAGATTTTCTTCTGTACAAATATTCTAATTGCTCTGGAGGTCTTTTTATATAAATTCCACTCACCCATTTTACGTCACTTAACAAAGATAGCTAAAATTAGCTGATTTTCGTAAAATATTTGTGAGAGAAATTTGCTTAATTAATTTAGGAAGTATGGAAAAAACACTACTAGAAAAAAGGTCATTTTCGTCTGTTCTACAGGTCTTTTCTTGTCTGTTTTGAGGGGGACGTAAATGAAGGAGACGTAGATAGAAACTGAATATTCGTCTGTTTACCAATAGACGAATATAATGTAATATATTCGTCTATTCAACTTAACAGACGAAAATAGTGTACCATATTCGTCTGTTCAAGATGAACAGACGAATATAGTGTACTATTTTGGGATAATTAATCTGCAAGTCCTTATAGTTTCAACCAATTTTGAATCAGGTCCCTATAATTTTTTTTTCTTTTTATCAGGTCCTTATACTTTCACCTGTTTTTAATTAGGTCCTTGCATTTATTTTTCTTCTTATCAAGTCCTTATAAGATCACCTTATTTTTAAGTAAGTCCCTGAATTTTTTATTCTTTATTTTATAAATTCTAATAGTACTATTCTATAAACATAAAATAGTATATATTATGTAATATTAGTTTATAAACAATAATATTCTAAACATAATGAATTATTATAATAATTTTATTTTTTTAGCAAAAAAAATTAATTGTTTAAAATTTTTTTCCTTAATTAATTAATTATATTACTTATCTTTTATTATATAATTATTAATATTTTATATTTCAGTATTAATTTATTTAATTAAGTTTATATTTAATTCATAAATAAAAATTAAAACTAGATGGACCTGATTAAAATTTTAGTGAAATTATAAGGACTTAATAAAAAGAAAAATAAATGCGAGGACCTAATTAAAAATAAATAAAAGTATAAGGACCTGATAAAAAGAAAAAAAACTATAAGGACCTAATTCAAAATTGGTTGAAACTATAAGGACTTGCGGATTAATTAACCCTACTATTTTTGTTTGTTCAAGATGAATAGACGAAAATTTTGCATAAAAAAAAGGTACAAATGTGAAATTTCCCGAATTTTTTTTACAGAAAATCCTGAAAATTTTTCAAAACATAAAGTACAGCCAAATTCTACACATTAAGATCTATTCCATAATCCACAATCCTAATAACATCATTACATAATAATTCAAGAGATTCAGATCCATTCCAAGAACATATACACAATCCTAGTAACATTCTAACATGTTTTAAAAATCATAATAATCCAAGAAACTTCAATACCATCTAAGCCGGTAACCTCATGTATCATTTTGAGTGTAAAACTCTTGAAGAAATTGCCCCGCCAAACGATCTCGGATAGCATCAATCTCTTCATTATTATAACAGTTTTTATCATCAAAGATCTGTAAGTTATATAAATAAGAAGATTGAATTCATCAAAATAAGAGAATTAAAAGAAAAATAATTCAATAGAAAAAAGCAAATAATCATAATCAAATGAATTATTACCATCTCAAAATTTTGAATACATTCAGACTCAATAATTTCATATATGAAACATATAATATAATATCCGCACTCTGCACTTCCTGACTGTCGATGACACTGTAAAATCAAAGTGAATATGAATATGTATATATATAGTTGATGATATTAAAGAATTGAAAATATGCTTACTTTTGGTTTGTGCCAAACAGTCTTGTCATTTTTCCCCTCGCGTTTCCCTCCCCGTATATAATACGTTTTAAAAGCCCTATGACAAAATAGAAATGACTAGGGATTAGAACAACTTAATGAAGTAGGAAAACAATATATTTGACCACAAAACTTACGTGTCGAAGATATGTTTCATTTCCTTGCTTGGGGGATGACCAATGAATCAAACCAGTAAATGACGTTATCTCTGGGACAAGGAATGCACAACGACCAATGTCCACTGAAATATAAAAAGAAGGAAAACCAATAAAGATTCTTTGAAAATTAAATAGATATAAATATGCAAATATAGATATAAGCTACTTACTTTTCGATAATTGGAGCAAAATAACAAGGTAAGAGAGTGTCTACAATGGTATTATCCACGTATCTCACCAGGCTATCAATATTATTCTTCAAAGGTTGCAAAGCGGCTGGACACATGAATCCATACAAATGTTCCTTTCCCGTAGAAGCGCAGAAGTTGTGAAAGTAGCTATCATAAATTTGATACAAAACAAAAATTAATTCATACATATAAGTAAAAATGAGCAATTAGAAAATATAAATCATAAAATAAAATCACATTATTGCCAGTTGAATCCATGCAATGTCTAGCTGATCCAGGGATAGAAAGTCCTTGAGATCTCTCTGGTCCAATCCAAAATGATATGTGATTTGCTCTCCCACAATCCTACTAGGCATTTGTATATTGACTTTGTTAACTGATTCATAAATATAATACAGTTGTGCCAAACAGGAAAATTTAGTAGCATCTTCAACGTCCTAATAGAAAAATACAATAAAAATAAGTGACATAAAAAGTATGTGAAAGAGAAATCAGAAAATGCTTGTGTTTTGTACCATTGGAGATATGACGTCAATGAGTCTTTTAGGCCATAAAATAAAATGCCCTTTTGCTTCACCTAGCTTGCCAACCTCGTCACTGGGAAACGGCAAATCTACATCTACCTCCTCCTCTCGAACAGCCGTAACCGTCATTTTGACCGAGTCCGCTGGGATTTTTTGATTATGAATTTTAGACCCCTTATATATCTAATGGCATTGGCAACAACATGCATATTTGGGTTATCTAAATAGAGAACACAAGGTTCTCCATTATTTAGTGGGGACTAGGGTCAAACGGAACTGATGGCACTTGTGGATTGAAACTCCCTTTTGTGCTGCCATAGGCTGGAGAATTCTGAGACCATGATACAAATGAAAGAATGGAATTAAATGGAAACAATGTTGACAAAATTCAAAACAAAATAATTATGTTGTGATTAATTATATACCTGAGGTGTACGTTCTTGTGGTTGAAATTGCCCAATTTGCATGCTTGAGACCAAAGACCTCATCTCCTCCTGAATGTCGAACATAAACTCATTTTTGAAGAATTGACAAACCTCATCACTTGTCATAATCTCTTCACGAACTTGTGCTCGAATTTTGTCCATCAGGTCAGCACTTGGGACACTTCTGTCTGTAGAGCTTTGTGAACCGGAACCAAAATATTGGGTTAAACCAACTGTCTTTGATAACCCTCTCACTTGATCAGGATGGTCTAACTTCCTAGTTGCAGCTGCCAGCAAAGTCTTAATTGCGCTTCCACTCCAGATAGATATCCTTTAATGTCTATGGCCTCTTCAGCTACATATCTTTCAACAATTGATGCCTCAGGTCGATAAGGATTCTTAAAATAACCCTTTAAGACTTTCATGAATATCTCAAATAGATACATCCATCTTAGATATACAAGACCACAGATCCTTACCTCTCTTACTAAATGCACTATCAAATGTACCATGATATCAAAAAATGCTGGAGGAAAATACATTTCTAGTTGACACAGAATAACATACCCCTCTTTTTCCAATTCATCTAACTTTTCAGTGTCAATAACTTTGCTGCAGATAGCATTGAAAAAAATACACAGTTTAGTTATTGTGTTTCTCACATCATCTTTCATAATACCTCGAATAGTCACTAGTAATAGTTGCTGCATCAATACATGATAATCATGAGATTTCATCCCAACTAACTTTAAATCGTCCATCGAGACAAGCTTTTTCATATTAGAAGAATAACCTTGTGGCACCTTAATGTTATGCAAACATCGATACAAGCTAGTTTTCTCTGCTTTCAACAATTTGTGTGCTGCTGGCTCCAAATAAACCCTCTTACCACCCTCTTTTAGTTGCGGATGTAACCGTTCTCTTATTCCCTTTTCAGCCAAGTCTAGTCTAGCATTGATTCCATTCTTAGTTTTTTCTGGTATGTGCAAAAGAGTACCAATAAGGCTATCACAAATGTTTTTCTTCATATGCATCATATCAAAACTGTGTCTAACATCAAGATTACACTAATATGGAAGATCAAAAATATGGACTTTTTTTTCCAAATGTTCTTCTCTCCTATAATCTTTTTATTCTTACCAAACACGACATCAATCCTTTCCACTTTACAATAAACTTCCTCTCCAGTTAATGGCTTTGGAGCCAATCCATGTTCTGGTGTACCATTAAAAACCTTTTTCAATCTACGTATGGGTGGAATCGATCGAGAAACCTCCTATGACCAAGATAAACTGTTTTCCTTCCATGCTTAAGTTGGTGGTAGTGTGTGTCCGCTTCATATATAGGACATGCTTTATGTCCATTTACACTGTATCCTGACAAGTTTCCATAGGCAGGAAAATCATTTATCATTGTGAAGATAATTGCATGCAGCTTAAAGGACTCTTGTTTATGTGCATCGAACACATCTACACCTTCCTCCGACAATTTCTTCAAGTCTTTAATCAAAGGTGCGAAGTAGACGTCGATATTGTTCCCCGGCTGTTTTGGTCCTGATATCATCATAGACAACATCATGTACTTGCACTTCATGCATAACCAGGGAGGTAAGTTGTAAATCACAAGCAAAACTGGCCGTGTACTATGTGTGCTATTGAGAGTACCGTAAGGATTAATTCCATCTGTACAAAGCCCAAGACGAAGATTTCTTGGCTCACTACCAAATTCTGGATACATTTCATCTATTTTCTTCTATTAGGGAGAATCAGCAGGGTGCCTAAGATATTTTCCATATGATATTTTCTCATCAACGTGTCATGTCATCTTTTTTGCCTCTGTTGCATTAGTAAACAACCCTTTGAATCGTGGTATTATTGGAAGATACCATAGTACCTTCAAAGGTTGCCCTTTAGTTGTCTCATTAGCATCGCCATCATCACTATCTTTGTGCTTTTTCACTTTATATCGTGAAGATCCGCATTTTGGACACTCACTAAGATCAACATACTCTTCCTTGTATAATATGCAATCATTAGGACAAGCGTGTATCTTTTCATAGCCCATTCCCATCTGAGACAAGATTTTCTTTGCCTCATAGACACTATTTGGAATAACATTATCAGCGAGAAGCATATCATCCAACAATTGAAGTAATTCCGTAAAACTTTTATTTGTCCATCCATTAGTTGCCTTTAAATTGAATAACTTCAATACAGCTGTCAACCGTGTATACGTAGAACACCCAGGGTATAAAGCTATTTCTGCATCACTTTGCAAGCTATCATTTATATGCGATTGTGCGGAGAACCCCTGGCCAACATCATGAATCATATCATGCATTCTATCATTGAATCCACCCACCACTTCCTCTTCTTCAACTAATGGCATTGTTCCTCTTTCGCCATGCCATATCCATCTTATATATCAAAAATTTATCCCCTCACAAAATAAGTGATCCCTTAAACCATCAATAGTCAAACGTCTCTCATTTAAACAATTAACACAGGGGCAAAAATACTTTCCACTTTTGTCATAAGCATTCTTTTTAGTAATTAATAAATTCTTCTACCCCGTCCTCATATTCCTTAGATGTTCTCAAAGCACTCATCCAATTACGATCCATTCTGTTAATATATAAGAAAATATTAGCTAAAATTTAACATAAGAAAATTTTATTAATTGGCACAAATAAAATACATCATCCAAAAATATTTTTTTCAATAAATAAAAGATATATTTTTCTATTTAAATGCACCAATTTATTTAATCTAATATCATTATTAATTGTTTCCTACACAAGTTCATATAATTCATACAGATAGCCATTTCATCAAACACCATAACTACTACAACAAAATATTTAAAACAACTCATTCTTTATAACTCATAGATATCATGAAAACAAAGATCTAAATAACAGAAAATCAAAAACTCATCAATTTCATTCTATTGATTATACATGCATCTGTCTTACCCACAGGTTACTTAAAAATCTAAATTACAATGCAATCACAAGCTAGACTCCTAATCCCAACAACAGTTCATCAAACAACAATAAGCAACATATATGATCAATTAATCTTTAAAAAGATATCATACTTACTTATGAAGTGAAGAATGCAAAATGAAGAGAGCTGCAGACCACCCACAAGTGAGCTAGAAACACACAAAAAATGTGAGTGAAAAAAAAACGTTGGGTGGGGTTACGGGAGTTGGGGGTGGGATTACGGGGAGTTGGACGGGGTCGGGTTGGGGTGGGGTTATGGCGAGTGGGGGTGGGGTCGAGTGGGTTTGGTTGGGGGGGCGGGCGTAGGGTCGAGGGGGCAAGGGTGTTCAGGGGTGGAGACAGGGGAGTGGAGACACGGGGGGAGGGCCTAGGGGGACCATGCCAGAGTTGGGGACAGGTGGGGCCACTTGACGGGAGATGGGGGGACAGGGGGGCTAGGGATGCAGATGGCAAGTTGAGGGGAGAGTGTGGGGTTTTGGAGACAGTGAGGGTGTCGACTTGTGGGAGAGCTGAGGGACGAACTGATGAAAGACGAGGGTGAAAATGAAGGGGAGTAAGGGGCGGGGGGACAAAAAGGGGAGCCCATATTCGTCTGGTTGGTCGGACTAGATGAATATGGGCTCAGATATTCGTCTGGTCCATATACCAGACGAATATGGGCCTCCTATATTCGTCTGGTCCGTATAGGAGGCCCATATTCGTCTGGTCTGACCGACTAGATGAATATGGGCTACCTTTTTCGTCTGGTCCGTATACCAGACGAATGTGGGAGCCAATATTCGTCTGTTTTGTCCCAACTGATGAGTATGGGCTCCCATATGCGTCTGTTTTCAATTTCAGATGAAAATGAACTTTTTTGTAGTAGTGAAACAATGCTTTTAGACAATTTTATCTAATAAAATATGCAAGAGATTTTTATAATAAAAACAGGAATGTGTAATTTGCAACATTTTTAGACTTATCTTTTTGCCCCCCAAATTTTTGCAAAAACACGTGTGCAAGTAATTTTTGGAGAAATTTAATCTAGCAGTCCTTATAATTTTATCAAATTTTGAATGAGTCCTTATAGTTTTTTTTTTTATGGAATGGTTAATGTTTACACTATTAATAGACAATACTTATATCAAGTTACTTGTATTCATTATGTCAAGTTCTTTAATTAGACATGATCATGTACCCTATTTTTAAAATGTTAACATTTAATAGTATTTAGGCATATATTGGCTTTGATGAGCTCCCGAGACTTAACTCATCTAAACTTTTTTCAACAAAAAAGACATTTAATATTATTTAATTACCAATCCATATGAAACAAAAAAGGACATATGACCTGACTATGTGTGATTAGAGAACTTGACATGATGAATATAAATAATTTGATATAAGTTTTTGGAAGAATTACAATTAAGTCCCACATAACATAAGAGAAATAATTACTAAAAGATCTCAATAACAACCTAAACAATCTGAAATGACAAGTCCTACAGTAGAGAATGACAACTTTTGGAACTTATTTTGTAATTTTTTTCTTTTATGAGACTTGATTGTAATTCTCCCTAAGTGCTTTCCCACTAACAATGCCAATACTTTTTTTTGGAACTAATAATGCCAGTACTTCCCATTAACGAAGCTGTTAGTTCAATTAACAATGGATGAACCAATAGGGGTTGGGTCTAGTGAAAGAGGTTAGTCCCTCATAACGTGGTGAACCAAGGTTCGAATCCCCACTGAGAGATGTGTCCATATTTAGTGCCCGACAGTGCCTCAATAAGATTGTTTCTAATAGAAGATACCTATGCTTTAGCAAAAAAAAAAAACAATGGATGATACGGCATAGAAGCCCATCATCCCCAAGACTCATTTGATGTTCAAAACATCCATCGGCATTTGCTAGAAAATAATTAGTGAGGATTTTTCAAAAAAAATATTGGAATCTGAGAAGTAATTAAATAAACCATATATGCATGTATTTTTAAATTTTAATATGAATTATTAATTTTAAAAATTACATTTTATCTCTGAACAATTAACTGATTACAAAATTATAGAGAAACTTTAAAATATAATAAAATATTTTTCTAACCCTTGAACTAACTAGTTTTTTTTTGTCTAAAATACATTGTTAAATGCTCATCTCAAGCAACTTAACTAATTTAGATAGTTAAAAAAAGGCAAATAAATAAATAAATTAGTTATAACAAATATTACATGATCTCTTTAAAATATTTTTTTTATAACATTAGATTATAAATTAGTTTATAAGTTAAATAAATTAATTCTAAAAAAAATAATAGATACAAAGAATATGGTAGATTAAGATATTATACTTAGAAACAAATCCAATCCTACAGTTAGCTGCTGTATTATATTACCTCCTCTAGTCTTTAATATAAAAACTCACTTGACTTTTATTTTGGTCCTAACTATAAGACTTTAATTTATTTTGTCTTCATATTTATCCATTTTTTTCAAGGTAGTCTTTATAATAATGTTAGTTTTAGCCAATACACTTGATTAGCAAGGATATTTTTAAAAAAATAACATCCATTTATTACTAATAACTAACTTAACTAATTTTTTAATCTACTTAAATTAATCAATTAATTTTTATATTAAATTATTAACAACCGCAAGTAGTGTGTGTGTGTATGTTTATATTTACGAAGAGAGTAGCATATTCCTTTCCTAGCAATTTATTAGCACCTCTAGTTCTTAATATAAAAACTAGTTGACTAATTTAAGTATGTTAAAAAATTAGTTATTTGTAATAAATAAATATTGTCTTTCTTAAAATATTTTTGCTAATCAAGTACTCCTCCGGTCCTTAATATAGGACTCAATTGTTGAGTTGGTTTTGGTCCTAAATATAAAACCCATTTCTCATATTTATCAGTTTTCTCTAAATTATTCCTATGGATACTTCCTTAACCATAATCAAGTATGAGAGGAAGAGAGAGTATTAAGAAAGATGATTATGGTGTTTTAGGAAAAACGTGTCACATTTTCTATAATTAACTAACTTACCTAATTTCCTTAATCTAATCAAATTAATTAAATGGGTTTTATATTAAGGACCGAAAGAGTATATTGGTTAGAACTACTATTATTATAGAGACTATCTTAAAAATATATATAAGAAACAAAATAAATTAGAGTCTTGTATTTAAAATTAAAATAAAAATTAAACAAATCCGGAGGTAGTGGCCAATCCCCTGTTTCTTAAAAAAAAGTTTGTGTATGGCCATGTTAGAGACCTAACACGAAGAAACAAAACAAGGCAACGTTAGCCCAGTTGTGGCAACAAACGGAACCTCTCGTATCCACTTGCCACGGCCTACTAGCCACAAGGTAGTCCAATTTGGAAGCTTAGCGACTCGGATTCATCGGCCTCCTTCTCTTTCTCTCTCTGGGTCCTGCACTCCTGCCTCATGATTCGCACCCTCTGCTGTGTGGAGAATCCAGAGAAGAGAATCCTGGGATTCTTCTGACTGAGGGAGGTCCACCACTATCAGATACACCCTTCGAGAAATGCGGACTATTCCCTTGGGAATCTCAGCATCCCCAACTCCTGGAAACAATTCCAAATCTTCGTCCTCCCTCAATTTCGCTAATTTCAGAAAACCAGGGTCTTCCCCGTCAAGGGTTTCTCTTTCCTCTGCTAATGGATTTTCTTTCCTTTCACTCTGCCAATCAGGTGCTTCTTAGCTTCTCATTTACATTGCCCTGGCGGGTTTTCCGTTTTCAAGTTTTCTTGTTAAAAAATGCTGTTGATTGCTAGTCGAATCTGTTGTTTTTGGCATGCCTATGATCAACCCTGTAATTCTGGGATGGGGCATGGGTCTGAGAAATTTCAAAGGCTTTTCGTCAACTTGTGATATTGGCATGATTAGGAAGGGGAATAGCAAAACTGAACGAAGAAGATATAAAAAAATTTGGCAAATGGTAAATGTTTTTTTTGCCTGAGGGCAAATGGTAAATCAGTTTAAGGGAAGACATGATTAGATAAATGAACTATAAAATATACAATCCAGTTAATGACTTTTGAGTAATATGAAATAACATTGTTTTTTATGAGCAGCATCCTGTGTAACTCTACATGTCCCATAAAAATGAATTACAATTAGCTCTATATTAAAGACTTAATTAGAAGGATGAACTCTCTACATGGGGTGAGGGGGAGTTTGCTAGTTATCATATAGAGATATTAACTTTCAGGGTAGTTAAATTTCTGGTGTTGGGATGTAGGACTTTGCAGAGCTAGTCAAGTTGTTGATCTATTCCCAACTATGTCTCCGGAAATCATAGTTCGAGAGGCCAGGTTAGAAGACTGTTGGGAAGTAGCCGAGACTCACTGCAGTTCCTTCTTCCCTGAATATTCATTCCCATTGGATTTTGTTCTGAGGATGGACAGAATGGTGGCAATGTTAGCAGGATTCTCTTTACCAAATGGTTGCAAAAAAACCTGTTTGGTTGCGGTTATTGGCAGCTCACTTAATGAAACTCTCTTCATTGGGAATGAAGATTTCAAGATTGGAGGTCTTGATGGGAGAGTTAGCCTCAACAAGGGATATGTGGCTGGTATATTAACGGTAGATACTGTTGCAGACTTTCTACCGCGAAAAGGACCGCTGAGACAGAGAAGGTGAGTGCAGAAATTACCACCGGATTTTGGATTACTTCGGTTTATCAGTCTTTAGGACTGGTGATGCTCAAGATCAGGCCAGTAAAATGATGTCAAGTTTTGATTTGTGAATTCACCATTTTCCTGGAGGACGTTGTATGTTGGCAAATAAAAATGCTAACTTTACCTGCAAAATCCTAATTTGGGAATGGAAATTAATGAACTAACCTGTGGTTCATGACTGACTAAAAATGGAATTCATTTGGATCAGCCTAAATTTTAGTATATGCAGTTATTGTCTTGCACCAAATTTATGATTTTTTTTTGTTTTTGGAGTGAAATGCATCCAATTTATGTTGACTTGTGTATATGTGGTTAAAGCGTCTTGCTTAAACTTTATATATATAATTATTGCCCCTTCATTTGGTCATCTATATATAGTACTTCGCAAAATATTGCAGTCAAAGAGACTATGAGTATCACTTTTCAGATCTCTTAAACTTGATCAGTAATTATAAAAAGGGGATTGAATTTAAGCAAGATATGCACAAGTTGCATTTTTCCTAATTCATTTTGACCCTGCATTCGTTATCTTAGTTCCATGGAGGCTTCTAAAACCTCCATTGTCCCTCAAAGTTCTTCGATATTTTACTTATTTTATAATGACAGTATCCTGGCGGTCTGGCTTTACATTTTATTTCGTTGAAATTTAGTATAAAAACTTATTGTAAGGCTTGCATTCACATGCTCAATTCTTCAAAAATAAACTGTAAGACGATGTCAAAAGATGACTGGAAGACTGCCAAAAGATAGCAAACTCTATGGATTTGACATGTTATGAACAGATTTTACCTGTAAATCTTTTCTGATAACTTGAGAAAAAACTATTTATGTTGTAGGACTGGAGTTGCGTACATATCCAATGTGGCAGTTCGGGAAAAATTCAGACGCAAGGGTATCGCTAAAAAACTAGTGGAAAAAGCAGAATCTCAGGCCAGAACCTGGGGATGTCGTGCAATTGCATTACACTGTGATTTGAACAATACTGTAGCCACAAAGCTATACCAAGGCCAAGGCTTCAAAAGTATTAAGGTGCCCGAAGGAGCAAACTGGCCCCAGCCAAAGACCTCACCAGATGTTAAGTTCAATTTCATGATGAAGCTTCTCAGTGTTTCAACTGCTTCTTAGATGCTAGTTTGGCTTGCAGGTTATATTTATGCTGTCAAACAGGTTTTGTTGAAAAGAAATTTTACGAAGGTTCTGTCTGTTACTAGAATCAATGTTGTGAATATATATATTTTAATTGTGCATGGAAAAACCTATGAAGCACTAGTACTCTGAAAAAACAGAGCCATAACTTGTTTTATGTGTCTGATACTCACACTTTATGACACTTCAAATTGTACTAGGGCACTGCATATTTCGTTGTGTCGTGGTATTCCTGCTTCTTAGGTATAAAACAAAGGAATAGATTCAAAGAATCTTGTAGGATCTTTGGCTGAACCGGTTGTAAACATTTGTATAGTTGTTGCCATCCTTCTGTGCGAGAGTAGACATGATCATCTACTGCATTATTGAGGTTTGGCTCTGTTTCATCTTTCAAAAACTCTGTTGCTGAGCCTTAGCTACCTTCAAGTTTGTTTGGAAAATCGATTCATCTGTGGAGATAATTAGATGACCATATATTTTTTGCATGTCTGCTTGTCCTAATGATCAAGATACTTAACTCATACTCTGCCTAAGATGGTTTGTTGTTGAATTATAATAGGACTTTTGTAGCTGCTGTTTTAGAAGGAATAACAGAATGTGGCCGGAGTGCCACAGATTGAAAGTGATCCAGTATTCTTCTATAGGCCTTGTTCTAACGTGTTTGGGGTGGCGAACCCAAAAGCACTTTTTTTTTTTTTGTACAAACCCAAAAGCACTTTTGTAACATGTTTTACCTTGCAAAATAATGCAAAGCATGGTGTAACCCCAAACAGTAGCACAACCTAGGTGGTAGAAACAAGTGAATGGTGCCTGATTATGAACAGAAATTTGCTTGCCAAATAAAACAATGTTCTAGTTTTTAACTTGGTTTATTTCTTGAAGTCGAACTAAAGTTTTATTTATCGTTGTAATTTTTATCACTTGGAGTTGGGGGATGAAGCTTGGCCACGAGTAATGGGTTTGCATATATATTTTTCTTGTTTTTCTTTAATTAAATCACTGGATTTTACATACACTTTTTCTTTTTGTATGAATGTATTACAAATTAAACAAGCAATAACAACAAAAATAAGTAGACAACTTTTTAACAACAAACCAATATACAAGACACAGATTAAAACTAGCTTCCTAATATCATTAATAAAGATCATGAAATGGAGATTGCAAACACTTAATAGGACATTACCGATCTCTAGCTTTGGACGATATAATCTTTCATCAAGGCTTTTCCACATGTCCAATCATTCAATATAAAGTTACAAAGAATATTTGTGTTAGTATATACCAAAGAGAAAATATTTGTGTTATATTTTTTTTGCACAAATTTGTGTTATATTTTGTTCTGTCGTTTTTTGGAGAGGGGGGGGTAAAATTTTGTTCTGTCCATTTGATCAATGATATGCCAGAAACTGCCTCTGGTGTGTAACTATAAAGAATCCAGCCCATGAAGTGGCCAACTTATGGCCCATTGAATCTGTAAATTTTAGTTAATTATATAATTATCACATTTTAATAGGCAATGCCCCATGCATTAGCAGACATAATAATTTTTCCGGGAAAAAAGAAAAGCAAACATAATAATTTAAAGAACCAAACGTGGACCCACGAAAAAGCTCCTTTTTTTTATACCCATTTGGTGAGCATAATAATTAGGGTGATAAATTAACTTGTTTAACCCTATGTGGCGATTTACAGACGGAGTTGACTTTTTTATACAAAATTTACATATAAGGCCCCTTCATGTTTAGTAAATAATACTTTTGGCCACATAAATTACAGCTCAGGATGTCGAATTATGATTTAAATTGGGAGTGAACAAATCTCGAACTTGATCTGTGTTATTTAAGGATTCCCAATGTCCAATACAGAAACAGGTCATAAGATCCAATGTCTAACCCAGAAGCCTAAAAGCCATAATCTCTGTGTTTGGAAATTGTTGCTCTGGCTTGGTTTTTGAGGCACAAATCTTTGACTTAAAACCTAACCTCACACGACAGAAACTTCAAACCAACGTTCAATCTCTCTTCTCTCCCAATCCATCAGATACCTTTTCATTAAAAAATGCCCAAAGTTGCAGACCCAAATACCTAACCAGTTGAACCCTGATGACATTCGACAATCCCCATGTGGCAAATCTGGTGTCTCAGTCGGGTTGACTTCAGTATGAACATAAAATAATCCTCAGCTAAAACCCCATTATTTTTTTCTAATTAATTACAGTTATGCATCATTTGGGAAATGAATTGGGTCTGTCTAGATCTGAGAAGGATAGGTTTCTCTTTGCAAAGTGGATGATCTACTATAATACTCCCTTCAATTATAAATAATTAACTAGCTCTTATATTTAAAACCCAAACAAATCCCTCAACTAGTTCTTACATACAAGACTAGAGAGTAAAAATTAAGGAAACTATACTATTTAATCATTTATATTAAAAGATACCCGTTGACGTAAAACCCTTTAATATATACAATCAAACAGGAATAATTTAGCAGATGTTGTAAATTTAAAGGGCAAAATGAATAAAGGTTTTATCTTTATGATCAAAACAAACTCTTCAACTAGCTCATATGTTGAAATGGGAGGAAATATATTGAATTCCATGATTAAAATTTGATATGAACATGACAAGTGGAATAGAGAAGAGAGACATGATGGAAAGGAAGAGAGTGGGAAGAAACCAGAGTGATGACAGCAGGGTTGGAGACTCACATGAAGCAACAAGGGCATGCATATTTGGTTACTGCAACTTAGGATTAAACAAATGAAGAAAGATTAAATCTTTGACCAACACAAACACACGGCTTGTGGCGATGTTTGGGGCACGGGATTGTTGAACTGAGCTGTATTCCTTGACTTTTGCGTATCTTCGTGTCAATACCATACACACCTTCAACTTGTTATTTTATTAATTAAAAGCAAATGGGTCCATTAATATCTTTGATGCTTGAGTAAGTCAGAATCTGAAGCTAATTAATCACCCAAAATATTGAAACAATTTCTGAAGTTATTGATTAATTAATGAATTAAACTGAGATCCCAATGCGTTTCATTTACTGTCTTCCTGTAACTGCGCCATTCTTGGGGACTGGACTGTGGATTACAAAGTTATCCTTTTGCCCTTTTAATTAATTAATTTATTGCAGCATTTATACATTTGGAAACGTTAACGTCACAATTGCATAGCTGTGTCATATAATAATTACAATTAGAATGTCTAAGGCATTATTAAATTTATCATGTTATTGCCGAGACAGCCCACTGTTTAAGTAGAAAAATTATTGCATACAATAAGTGCATGTATATGTATGCAACAGATCTTATCTTTTAATTGATGCAACAGATATTATCTTTTAATTTTTAATATACTCTTATGGGTTAGTGTTGATCCAGTAGCATGAAATATTTTTCTACATGTTGGACACTTTTAAATATTTTGTGATTCATATGACATCTTAAAGTATTTTTTTAAATACGTATAGTATCTAAAATATTTTGTCACTTATCTAGTATTTTGAATTACTTTCTTTATGTCCAACCCCTTAATAAGTATTTTAAGGGAAAAATTATACGACAAAATATTTTAGAGTGCTAAACACAAAATATTTCATAATGTTAGATGAATGTGGACACATTTATTGGGGAAAAAAAAAAGGGCATTAACACTATAACTATATGATATCATGTATTCTTAGGTTTCATATTTAAACTCTGTCAAGTTTAATTAGAGATAACTTTTCTCATGTAATTTCTTCCATCCAAAAAATTTGAAGCCCCAATTTTACTTAAAAAGAATCTCTTCCACTTGAATCAATCGTCATTGAGTGTACATATGCTCATTACATACCAAAAAAAGAAATCTCTTTATAAATCTGATTCAGCAAATAAAGATCTAGGGGTTATTTAGTTATAAAGCTACATTTAACCTCTATTATCTGTTAGTTGAAACTTGAGAAAATGAAGCGAAACAATTACTCTATGTGTTAATTAGATATGATGTATCATATTGATGCACTCATTCAATGTGAAAGCTGTGGTTTAACATTTTTGAGGATCCAAACCTAATCAGATATCCAGGGATTCAAGTTTCCTATATTTACTATAAGGATTAAGAAATAGTTAGTTAGTTTAGTGAGTGAGAACAAAAATTAGAATTGATTTCCTCACTTATTTCTTAAAAAATTATTTAATGATTGAGGTAAATTTTAGATCTCTGAAAGATATTCACCACAATAAATATATAATTCTCCCTTTAAATATCCAACATTCTCAGTCTCACGTATATATTTTGACCCTGAATATCAACAACACCAAAATTCATAAAAACTTCCTAACTTGGTCAAAAATTAAAATTCTACGATTAAATACCATGTTTAAGCAACATCTAATAATCAAGTTAAAATGATGGCATACCAAACAATACGTCTCATGTATTTCACCAAACGCGTAAAACCGGCTTCTCTCCTTTGCAGCTTTCTTCTTCATATCTGTTGTGAAATTGTATTATTCAAATTACATCTACACAGTTCAAATTTAGTATTCTCTTCTCTTAATCATGTAGGATGTCATTATCACCTTTTCAACCACTTAATAAAACAACAGATTGTGAACAAGGGATTGCCAGTATTTGGGGACAAAGGTTCACTGGTCAAGGCTATGTAGCATCTTGCCAAGACTAGATGCTCTTAAATCAAAGCCACACGCTTCAATCTCTTTATACTGTCCAAAAGTAGAGTTATATATATATAAATAACACAAAATAAAATAAAGAACAACGGAGTCTACAACCAGGTGTTGCCTGCGTATAGCCTCTCTTGTGATTATCAACTTGATATTATAATTATTAACCCTAACCCTAACCCTAACTCAATCTATGTTCACGCTGTTTTTTTAATAATGATAGGTGTGAGATGATCCGTTCTCCTATAAGTCCTCTATGCAAGCTACAGAAGAAAAGACCAGAAATTGAGTAACTTCTTTGTTTTATTTGGGATTTTTAACTATAATCCAACAGTTTTTTTTTTTCCACAATACCTTGAATTTATCTTGTTTTTTAGCGGGGATTCTCAACTGTATATGGTAAAGTAGACGGCAAAGAAGGAACAATACTTTACTTTGAGGGTCAAGAGGGTGATCACAGAATGAAATAGAAATACAGCATTCTTCGACAATACTGATGAGTTACAACATTCCCTGATTGGAATAAATGGGATTTTCCCCTCATCTTCCAAAACAAAATTACAAAATAGAACCTCTGTTGATTGCAAGTTAACGAAAATATTACCACTATAGTTCATCAAAGTGGGGATATTCAGCTGCAGCAATAGCTGGTGGTTATGAACCAAATGAGAAATATTTTCGTTAACTTGCAACTTATGGCCTGAGTAGATTTATGACAATCAAAATCAAAATCCACACTATACAACAAAGGAAAACTTATGCTATGAGAGACAGCTGGAATTTGCAAGAATTTTTGCCTCCTTGCTGTCTTCAAGAACTCACTGGCACCGCAACAATAACTGAAACAATTTTAACGAATTATAAAGCCAAGCACAAGAGGTTAACATTTTCGGTTCCAATATCAGAATTGTGCTGATCTTTGTACCAGGGAGACCCTCCTTCAGAAGAATTCTCTGTTGGACTGTTTCGGTGCAAAGCAGAACCCGAGCCGTCGGAAACAACATGGGATGCCTTCTGGGAAGTCCCTTCGGATGAACTATTCCCAGTTGTACTAGCAGAGCTACTGTTTGAACTCTGCTGTTCAGTGTGAATGCGTTGACCAAACAACAGTATATGGGGTGTTTTGGCATCAACTGGTTCCTTCAAGCTCGGGCTGGGATTTCCCATGGTCAACAAGCATGATATTTCAGCATTGTTCTTCAGGCTGCTGCTATTGTAGGCACTACGAGGAGGTCTAGGAGGCTGGACAGCATGGTCGAGCCTCGGAAGTTTGCCCAGGAGCATATCTGATTGCAGCTTGTTGAAAGGGAAATCACATGGAGAGAGACCATATTGAGTATGCCTGGCTCCCTGTATGCCCGCAGGACTATAACTGTCATGAACGTTACAAGGGGAGTTAGTTTGATTGAGGAGGTTTCCGGAGAATGGTGGCATAGGAAGCTGATTGAGGAGAGGAAATTCCGGATGCTGTAGAAACCGTGACTTCTTTCTTGGTGGTGAGAATGGAGACAGATGGAACGTTGGCATATTTGAGACTAGTTCAACCAACCACGGGTTTACACTCTTAACATTCTGAAGCAAATCTGGTTCATCCCATGCTACCTGCAACATGACAACATTAAAAAAAAAAAAAAATCATATTAAGCATTTTTAAAGCCAAATATGTAAAATGAATGAACTGGGTATTTTTTAGCATTGATTTGGCACACAGGTAATGCTCAATAATAAGTCACTAGTGCTTAATTTGCAATCTAAGTACTTGATGGTTGTATAACAGTTAATACAATTAGTTAGTGTTACTGATCTGGAATAAAAACTCGTAAATTCTACATAAATCCAGGAAAAAAAAATCCCGCTCATTTTCAGGTATTACTCAACTGTTGATACAGAAAAAAAGAAAAATCGGCTCAAGCTGATAAGCTTTTGACTCATTCCATCTTTTTTCCAGCATTCATTATAGGTCTGTTACAGTTTATGGCAAACCATTCAAGATGGAAGCCAACATTGGAAGCAACTTAGCCGCTAGGAAGTGGGATCTAAATACTCCTAGAGAATCCAATTCAGTTCCGAGATTCAAGCTAGTGAACATTGGAGACAAGAAACAAAATTCTAAATGGTGTGTACCTGTAGAAGACGCCATGGAGAATCAGGCCAACGAAGGGGATCAGCAACCCGAACAGAAGATATCGTCCCCATGAACCAGCTGATCCTGGAGGAATCCTCAGTTTCAAAAGGCATTTTGAATCTCATCCCAGAACACCACTGTATTTGCATTGCAGCCCTTACCGATGAGGCCTTAACGCAGAACTCCGGCGTGCTAGCTCGTGGATAGTAGACCACCTCAAAGGGCCTGCCATTAACAGCAGAAGTTACCGCTTCAATAACAGATTCAGCGGTCACTCTTCCCTTGATCTCCTCATGAGATTTTCTCCTCAACAATGAGTTTTCATCTTCACGCATGAAACCTGAATTCCCACCGAATAGAGGGACTGCTTGATTCCAGCCAGTTGGATACTCAATTCCACCACCAATCTCCTTTTTAGCCCTCCTTATCCCAACGCAAAGATCTCCATTTTCAGCCCTCAAGAACACAATAGAATCCCCAGCAACGAGCCTCTTCTGGTTCACAAAATTGCTCCATCCAGTGTGGGATCTAAATACTCCTAGAGAATCCAATTCGTTCCGACATTCAAGCTAGTGAAACATTGGAGACAAGAAACACAAAATTCTAAATTGTGTACCTGTAGAAGACGCCATGGAGAATCAGGCCAACGAGGGGATCACTCAACCTGAACAGAAGATATCGTCCCCATGAACCAGCTGATCCTGGAGGAATCCTCAGTTTCAAAGGCAATTTGAATCTCATCCCAGAACACCACTGTATTTGCATTTGCAAGCCCTTACCGATGAGGCCTTAACGCAGAATTCCGGCGTGCTAGCTCGTGGATAGTAGACCACCTCAAAGGGCCTGCCATTACAGCAGAAGTTACCGCTTCATAACAGATTCAGCGGTCACTCTTCCCTTGATCTCCTCATGAGATTTTCTCCTCAACATGAGTTTTCATCTTCACGCATGAAACCTGAATTCCCACCGAATAGAGGACTGCTTGATTCCAACCTTTGGATACTCAATTCCACCACCAACGTCCTTTTTAGCCCTCCTTATCCCAACGCAAAGATCTCCATTTTCAGCCCTCAAGAACACAATGAAATCCCCAGCAACGAGCCTCTTCTGGTTCACAAAATTGCTCCATCCAGTTGTTAAAAGGTGCCGGCGAGGGGTCCCTCTATGATATGCCTAAACTTCCAGTTCTGTCCGTGCACATTTTGGCAATAATGGTCTGAACTGGAGGTTTCTGCAGAGTAATCCAACCTAGGAAAGATGGTCTCTGCGCAGTACCGAGGCACAGAGAAACCTCCACCGTTATTGGCGTCAGACTGAGTCAGTGTCTTCGCAAAAGAAGCTGGCTTTTCTTGACCATCAACTCCATGGTTCCCCAGAAAACTATCATCTTCAAAACCCATCTCACTATCTCTTAGAGGGATCAACCTCATTTTCACAAACACCTCGTCCGTGTCAGGGTCTGCCATGTATTTCATACCAGAAACCCTGCAAGGAATGAAAGAAGGAATTCGGGTCGAGCCGAAATCTACCTTCCCCTACCTTCCCTGAGCGTGCTCTGCGTGGCCCTGAGGAAAGTAGAAGACCTTCGAATTGATGGGTGGCATTTGAACCATCGCACCAGCACAGGCGTGCCATAATTGAGAATCTAAGCACTTTTCAGATGAAACCCTCTCATCCATAACCAGAAACATCTTAAAGGCAACAAAAAAGACAAAATCCTTTCTTCAAAGAGGTTTTGTATGGCAATTCAAAGCAGTTACAATAGGGAAAATTAACAATAACTGAAATTCGAAGATACCCAGAAAAGAATTTAAGTGCATAGCATATATAATCAAGAGATTTGACGGGTAAGGATACAAATTAAATACCCAGAAAGAGAATTAAGAGCAGGGGATGGTTCGAGAAGAAAGAAAGAGGATGATTGAGAGAGGAAGTAAAGAGGAAGATGGGGAAGGCAGATAAAAGGGAAGAGGAAGGAGAGCTAAGAGTGAGAGTTTGGGAGTCGAGAGAGCAGAAGGAAAGGCAGTACTCAGCGAGTCACGCGTCTAAGGTTCTTTAAGTTGCCGACCACAATGTGAAGCGGACGGGATTGACAGAGAAGGACAAATACGAAGTCCGAGCCCATCATTTTTTTTTTTTTTTTTTTTTCTTTTCTTTCATGAAAAAAAGACCGTCCTTTTCCCCCCTCATGCATATGTCGGTATATCATCCAAAAGCTCAGTTTCATCTTATTTACTTTTAAATTTAAAAAATATCCTGTCTACATGTAAATGGATGGAGCATTCGATATCATCAATGAATTAATTCAGAATAAGTATTATCAAATTTTAAATGGAAACAATTTTTTTAATTTGCAAAACTTAAACATAAAATTATTGAATTTTAAAAAAGGAAATTGGGTTGGCCTGCGGTTTAAAGTGAGAAGAGTAGGAGGCAAGACAGGAAGTAGGAAATAATAAAACATCACATGAATCCCAATAAAGTGAGGTTGGGACAATACCCTTTAGGAATAGGAAAAGAGGGGAGGGGACAAAGGTGAGTGGACGAAATTAAGAAAGGGGTTTTAATTAACTTTTCGGTTGCAAATTAATAGAGACAACACAGAAATCAATCAAAGATGAGGGGGTCGGAGTGCAAATATGGAGAGTTGGAAGGTGTGATTAGTTTTTATTATTATGATGAAGTGGTCAAATTGTGGGGGAAGCAAAGCAAGCCCACATGGAGGGCCAGGAAATAAAGAATTTGTAAGAGGGTTTCAGAGAACAGAACCATCCAAGAATTTCTGTACCCATTTATGCAAATATTATTGTGATTAGTGAGAGGAAATTGGGGAAATAAAAGGGGGCCTAGGGTTTGATGAAAGAGGGGGCGGGGGCTCTGAAATCAAGGAGGAGGCAAAAACTGATAACCCAATTGGGGTCAACGTTGATGGGGTTGCCCCTAACTCTTCGGCCGTAAATTAAAACTTGTTTGGAAATTGCATTTTGTGCCCAACCTTGTACCCTCACTTGCTCCATTTGAGTGGGACCTTGTCCCTCTTTTCATGTTTGCGTGTTATTAAAACTTGATTCGAGCATGAATAAATGAATGAATCAGTCTTTTTAACTAATCTGATTAAGAGTTTTAACAAGTTAATCGGATTGCATTTTACTTTTTTTTTTATTGAGTACTACCTCCGGTCGTCCTAATTATAAAAGCTAGTTGACTAATTTGAGGAGATTAAAAAAATAAGTTAAGCTAGTTATTTGTAATAAATATGTGTTATCTTTCCTAAATATCTCCTTGTTAATCAATGTGTTAGCTAGAACTACCATTATTAGAATGACTACTTTGAAAAAAAATGCATAAATATTAGAGACAAAATGGATTGGGGTTTTATATTCAAGATTAAAATAAAAGTCAAACGAGGTCTTATATTAAGGATCGGAGGTAGTATTATAGAACTTGACATAATAAATATGGTAAAAAAAAACTCTAATATGAATTCAAAACTCTAGGACTTAGAGTGAATTACTGTCTAATCAAATTGTACACACAACAATAATATTGAAGAGGTCTCAACTTTCATGATGTCAATACCATAACTTATGAGAATTTTATTATTTTATATTAAGAGTACATGTTTTTTGAAGTAATAACATAATCTTCTTGTCACGCATGGTTCTGGGTAAATGTAAGTATTGCAGCAAAGAAACAAAAAGAAGTAGAGATTATAAGGGTCATGATCAGCTAGGAGGTTGCAGGCATAGGCTATAAAAAAAAAAAAAAAAGGAGGAAGAAAGAGAAGAAGGGAAGAATTATAAATGCCGGGGAAAATGGGTACAAAAAAAGGACGGTAACTATATTTAAAAAATAAAAAAGTTTTGTATATATCAGTAAAGAACAAAAACTAAGTTACACCAATAAACATCTCACCAACAGCCAAATTATGCGGCCCTTTCCTCGCCTTGCTTCCCTACCTTTTGTTGTTATTTTCAATGATAATAATAACAACAACAATTGCTATATTATTGTTAAAAGCATACATTTTTTGTTTTTTATTTTATATAAGATTTTAGGTTTGTCCTTGAAGTTTCTTTTAACAAGGGAGAATTATAATAAGGTCCCAACAAAAAAAATAATTGAAAAACAAGTCTTAGAGGTTGTCATTCTTACAATAAGACTTGTCATTATAGGCTGTTGAGATGTTATTAGTACTTTTAGTAATTATCTCTCTTATGTGGAACTTAATTGTAATTCCCTCTTTTTTTAAATAATAATTGTCATTTTAAAAATTAAACTCAATATATTGTTATTTGATAATATTTTATTAATATTTAAAGTTTCAATACCAATATTTCTTGATAACGCCGTTAGGATTAAAGAACCTGAAGATATTTATAAAATTAATATACCACACTTTTGCCCTATATTATACTACCTTAATTAGTAAAATCAACATATATTATTATAAATAATCAATTTAATTAATTTTTTATATTTTAAATTAGTTATATAGCTTTAATATTAAATAGTAGTATGAGACATGGTATTATTTAATTTTTTCAAACTAGCCATCATGTTGATACTTGTGTGTTCACCCTACACCACCTGACCTTAAAAAAGAAAGATATATATATATATATATATATATACACATATATATACGTAGAACCGGAAATTAATTATATTGAAGAGAAAGGGAAACTTGTGGAAATGATTGGGACACGAACATCATGTCCTATTTTCACATTCATATATATATATATATATATATATATATAAACCATAAAATGGACAAGTGTGTGTCTGTGTGTGAATGCAATGACCCCATTTTTAATATCTTATTTAATTAATTAGTTAATCATTTAGGAGCCAGAACCTTACCATATTACATTTAGGGTAGGGTACCCCCCATGTTCCCCTTATTATTTTCCCCACTTCTTCGTTGTTAGCCCTCACCCACACGGGCCATACCATACACCTTCGCCTCCTTTATTTATGTTGCATCATTATATGTGTCCCTACTTGATGCCTCTAATAATCTTCTCTTTCTCTTCCTTTAATTAATTGTAAAATGGGATTTTTTTTTCTATAAATAAATGATGGAATAAAGATAATCTATTACCAAATAAAAAATAAAAATAATTATGTTTTTAATAAATTTTTTATATTCATATGGTAGGTTATTGTCACACGACCATGAATATTCAAACATGCGTTTTTTACATTCACAGGTTCAAAACCTCATGATTATTTATTATATCACACATCTTCCATTTGATATTTGATTTTATCACATATGACAAGAGTATAATTATTTTTCAATCCAGTTTTTATAAAATAGAAAACCTAACAACTTATTTATCAACAAAAATATGTTCCATGCATGCTGGCGGAAAAAAAAGTAAATGATAGAATTTATTTTATATATATTTTTAAAAAATGAATAATAAATGAAGACGGAGAATAGGTGGCAGCGTCAGAGGAGTGAGGTACCGTGGACGCAAGTGAATCTGAGCCGTACGTGCTGGTCCCTTAAACTGTGGAATATCGTCGGCAACGTCACTGGTGGAACCCACCAGGATGGGTCCCACAGGAATCTCTGTCGTGACTTCTGTCCCCAGTTCCAAATGTCAAATTCAACTCCGGCGCCCCATTTCTCTCTCTTTTCTTATCTCTCTATTCACACTGTTACTTTTTTAATTAAAACAAAATTATTTCTTAATTTATTCTCTCTTTATTTGAGAATAATAATTTTGAAATGCAAAAATAACAAAAGGAAGAAATAGATCTTCCTTTTTTTTTGTCATCAGTAAGAAATAGATCTTGAACTAAAGTAATTGTAATCATAATAACAACTAAAACCATGTAATTTGCTGCCAATAGTGTTGAGAGAACCCTAGAGGTTAATCTCATTTATAAATTAAAACGTTACTCTCCTCCTCTCCTTAATATAGGACTTAATTATTGAATTAATTTGGTCATAAATATAAGATTTGTTTCTCATAATTATTAATTTTTTTTAAATTACCTTTATAGATAGGGAGAATCCCAATTAAATCCAGTCGAAATACCTAAATTCAGATTTAGGCTTGCACTTTTAGCAAATTTCTAATTAAGCCATGAAACCTAATTAGGGATTTCTAAATGTTGTTAAATAACCAGAATGCCTTTCTTCAACTAAAAAGAAAATTTGATTAATATACCTCTCTCAAGTAATTCCTCATCTCTTATGATTTTTTTAGACCAAAAAACATATAAGTAATTTTACAATGTTTGAAATTTGTATATATAACTTACACTATTAAAAATATTTTAATAAAACATGTTAAATTACAAATATAAGTAAAATTATAAATATAAGTAAAGTTTAAATAAATTTTTTTATTTTCAGTTTTTATAATTTACGTTAGTTTTATTTATTTAAACATGTCGGATCTAACTGAAAACGTAAATGATTACGATTAATATTAAATTTTTATTATAATTAAAATATTTTAAAATTTTTCCTCTCCTTAATATAGGACTTAATTATTGAATTAATTTTGGTCATAAATATAAGATTTGTTTCTCATAATTATTAATTTTTTTAAATTACCTTTATAGATAGGGAGAATCCCAATTAAATCCAGTCGAAATACCTAAATTCAGATTTAGGCTTGCACTTTTAGCAAATTTCTAATTAAGCCATGAAACCTAATTAGGGATTTCTAAATGTTGTTAAATAACCAGAATGCCTTTCTTCAACTAAAAAGAAAATTTGATTAATATACCTCTCTCAAGTAAGTTCCTCCTCATCTCTTATGATTTTTTTAGACCAAAAAACATATAAGTAATTTTACAATGTTTGAAATTTGTATATATAACTCACACTATTAAAAATATTTTAATAAAACATGTTAAATTACAATATAAGTAAAATTATAAATATAAGTAAAGTTTAAATAAATTTTTTTTATTTTCAGTTTTTATAATTTACGTTAGTTTTATTTATTTAAACAATGTCAGATCTAACTGAAAACGTAAATGATTACAATTTAATATTAAATTTTTATTATAATTAAAATATTTTAAAATTTTAAAATAAAAATTTATTTAAAGATTACTTATACTATAATTTGAAATGTTTTATGAAAATATTTTGAAGATTTTAGTTATATTACAAAATTTCAAACACTAAAAAATTATTTATATTTTTTTGTCTAAATATTAATAATAAGAGATGATGAACCACTTTAGAGGGATAATAATCAATTTTCATTTTTAACTAAAGAGGGGCATTATAGTTATTTAACAATATTCAGCAATTCCTAATTAGGTTTTATGTCCTGATTAAGAATTTGTTAAAAGTGTAGGCCTCAATTTAAATTTAAGTATTTCAGCAAGATTTAATTAGGATTTTTCCTTATAGATATTCCCTCAATCATAATCAAGTAGAAAAGGGAGTGAAAATATTAAGAAAAATGATTATTGTATTTTGAGAAAAATATTTCATATTTCTTATAGTTAAGTTACATACCTAACTTTCTTAATCTAATCAAATTAGTTAAATAGGTTTTATATTAAAGACCAGAGAAATATATTGTATCAACACTAAATATTTTTTTGGTAGCATTTAGTATTTTAAGACTTAAATTGATATTTTGTATATTCAGCATTCTAAAAGATTTTTCTACCAGTAAAGTAATTTTTTATGTAATTTTATTCTTAAATTATTTTTCTTAGTGGCAATGAGTATCCTCAATATCTAAGACATGGAACACTAATAAAAAAAATATTTTTCAAGTGATAGATACACCAAAAATTATTTTATCCGGCATTACCTAAAAAATATTTTAGGGTGCCAAACACACATGCTAGAAAAATATTTAGGATGAGTAATGATATTTAATCTTAAATTAAATTCAAAGTAGTACTCAGTACTTTAATTACATAGTTAAACTCCTTGCTTTTAATGTTGGAAAACTTATTATGATGACACAGTCAACATTAAATGTAAATGTAAAATGATCTGAATCTCATCTAAAACAAACTGGCAGTACGTATCCACCTTTGGTGCTGATCTTTTATTGTTTAATCCAGAATCAGCGCTTGTTTCACAAACTACTTTAGAATTCTCCCCCAAAAAAGAAAAGATTAAAGAAGCTTTTTGCAACAAGGTCTGATAATATTTTTTTTATTGCCCACCTAGTTCACTGGAGTTTTGCTCCGACTACATCTAGATTTGACCTGAGTCGCGCACTTGGCTGTAGTGAGTGAGTCTCCCAACGGGGATTTCTACATACGTTGATGTTCGAATTCGAGACCTCGCTTAAGCAGTACCAAGCCGTTTACCACTTGGACTAACTCCTGTTGGTAGGTCTGATAATATTTAAATCTAATGCGAAATTATTGAAAATTAAACAATTATATTTATTTAAAAAGAAAAAGAAGAGAGTGAGAGAGAAGGAATTAAAGGGATGATAAATGCAGAACGTGGGGAATACGTCGCCGGAGGCAGCTCTAGTGGCGGTCCCAGGGCCGTGCCCTTCGCTCTCGCTTCTCTCACTCTCCTTTTTTAATTTTTCCTTCCATCGCTTCTTTAATTAATTTATCTCTTTTCTTATTTTAAAAAAACCATGCTCCTGTTTAAAAATTTTATTAGCCAAACAAATTTTAATTCAACCACTCGCATTTTCGACGTATGAAATATTACCGGTACTTTGTGTATAAAAACAAATTAAATCTTTTTGTCTAATAAAATTTTCAAACGGAGTGTTTTCACTGATTTTTTTTCATAGGTTTAATATAAAATTTATTTAATTAATTTATAGTAAAGATTAAAAAATCAGATAAATTAGTTATTTAAAAAAAATATCACTCAATCTTTCTAAAATATTCTTACATAACATTTCATAAAAAAAATTATAATTACAAAAAAAAAAAGTAAATTAAGATTTTGTATTTAACATTAATTTTTTTTCTATGCACAGGAATCTTTCTATTTAAGATTACTGTCCCGGGAACTCGATGCAAACTTTTATTTCACATCTCCCAACCGTGTATCTGCGTGCTGCTATCCCAAACCCAACAAAACAAACCAAATTTTAACGTAAACTCTTGTCCCAAATTATATTAATCATGTCCTCAAAACTATGTCCACATTGGAAAATTGTCCAAACCAAACGGCCCTCATTTATTAAAGTATTGGGCCCTCACGTGTCAATTGGGCTTGATTCCAAACAAGTTTTGAACCTCTCTCAAACCTTATGAAGGCTGAGTCTTTCTTTAAAAATAGTCCATAGAAAACTACTATCTTCGATTTTTAATATGAGACCTCATTTAATTTTTATTTTGATTTTAAATATAAGACCTCAATCTTTTGTCTCTCATATTTATCTATTTTTTTCTAAAAGAGTTTTTCTAATAATAATAATAATTCTAGCCAGTACACTTAATTAATAAAGATATTTTACGAAAAACAACAAATATTTATTATAAATAACTAACTTAATTTGTTTTCCTAATCTATTCAAATTAATCAACTAACTGTTGTATTAAAGACCGGAGGTAATACTAGAATTAGCAGCTTCATAGAGAGCCCAACTGCGACCACTGGGAAAAACCGAATAAAATGAAGCTTAGAGTGGAAAAGATTCTAGAAAAGCATTGAAGAGCATGTTGCTAAAATTTTGAGAAACACCCATTATATATATGTGTGTGTGTGTTTCTTTCATTCATGATAACATACAGAAAAGATATGAGGGTACCACAAAGGGTGTGAGAAAAGCAATACATGACTCAAATAATATCAGAAAAAGGTAGGCTGTTGGGGAAGACTTGATTAGAGTGCAATTAATTTTTGCATTAAGAGTTGGAATAAGTTGCTCTCTCAACAGTTGTAAGAACCTACCCTAGTTTGAAAGAAACCCCGCAAAAGGCTTATCTATTAGCAGAAAGAAGAAAATGTTAGTTAGACCTACGAAGTTGGTGATGAAACTGACCCCATTCCTGCACGTACAGTACAGCAAGCAACAGTTACACATGGCCCTGTTTTGAGTAAGCTCACTGAAGGAAGTAGGAGGGGGGGGGGGAAGCTTTCTTGTGTCCTTTTGATGTCTTTATCATATCAGTTAATGATCAAAACCATTACTTAAAACATGGATTATGTCTTCGTCTTTTTGTCTATTTCCCTGAGACGGACAATGTTCGTGTCTCTGTTTTCCATAAAAGAATGAACGGTACACTGTAAGTATCATTTGTGTCTCTGTTTCTTGTTACTCATGACAGAGTGGTAATGAAGGGTTTTAATTTTTTCCCCCCTTCATAAGTTAGTAAGCAGAAATCACTGAACCAATCCATTGGGTTCATGTTTAACAGCAAAATCATGATTTGTTTTCTTAAAAATTAAAAAATGTGTTGTTTGGTTATAAAGGTGAGTGGCAGATCATGACATGTCGCCAAATTCTTCTTGAAACAGCCCACAAGTCATGATTAGATCTGCATATATAAGCATTGCTCTGACCTTTCAAGGCATGAAGATGAGTTTTACCAGCAATAATCATTGTTTTTCTCCCTCTTCTCTCTCTTCCCTTCTTCCACCTTGTCAAGTTTTGTTTTTTGGTGCACATGTCAAACCATTTCTTTGTTTCTAAACCAATTTATTATTCCTCTTCACAAAGCAAGGATTGGATCATTTGATATAAAAATGCTATCTTTTCTTTAATAAGAATATCTTAACCTCAGTTTTCGTTCAATCAGTCAATATACCCAGAACCCCCCCCCCCCGGGGGAGGGATCAATGTGAGAAATTCATCAGAAGTGTTAAATGTTACTTGACTCTGTCACAAAATAACACTCAACCAGATGAGTGTTCATTGACTTTTTGAATAGCCAATCACCACATTGCGTACAACACTCTTTCTCATTTGATTGCGCAGGAAAAGGAATTTTTGCAGAGACTGTAATTCTTGGTTAGTTGCGAGTCATCAAGAACTCATCATGTTTCTGATTGACTTCATCATGAGATGATACTGAACAATGTGTTCAAGCAAAAAAGGACGTAAGCAGAAAACAAAATGGAACTGATGGAAAAATGAGGCATAACAAATTATAAAGCTTCTTACTCAACTCAGAAGTTTTGCTACAAATGAACTGCAAAAAGAATTCCCACAGAGGATTTTTTTAGAAGGAAAAAAAATGAAAAGAATGCAGGGGAAAGAAGAAGAAAGAAAAAAAGAGACAAGATGACTCCAACTCCTACTGAACTCAACACCTAAAATTACTCAGACCTAAAACTCTACCCTTTTGACCTGCATATCTGATATCTGTCTACCCCTTTTTTATCAGCTCTCATTACAATCCTCCTCTAATAGCTAAATATGATCATCATCATCATCAACATCATCATCATCATCTTCATCTATGGGTTCCTATTCCCACCGCCCATTCCGTCCCTGTACAAAAAACCAATGAACAAAGAAATGAAATTTCATAAGTAAACAGATTCATATAACTCTCTCTAGATACGATTTTGGATCATTCCTTCCTCCTTTCTTTCTTCACTTCACATGTATTCCAGGGAAAGGCTGCTGTCAGTGTTTGGAATGAGCTCTGGTGAAGCATCAGTATGTGGTGGTTTGCTTCTCATTTCAAGCACCTTCTTATGGGAATTCGAGTGCAAGGATGGGCAAAATGTCGGACTAGCTGCCGGTCTGTATTCTGGGAATAGCCGGCCGGACTTGTATCGAACCCCACAAGCATTGCAGAGTGTTTTTGGCCCCATTGGACCTGCCCTCCATTGTGGGGTCTTTGTTATCTCACAATGCATACATTTCCTCACTGCTTGTGATGAACCATTCTGCTGATTCACATCAGCAGGACCTAATGGACAAGTAAATTTGATCTTCTTCTTCTTCTTGTGCTCCCCTGAAGATTGCTTAGGTATCTTGATCACCGGATGAGACTCCACGAAATTCTCACAATCTGAATTTCGCTGTGTGTTTTCGCCGACGGAGGATGCAGGGGAAATGAGCTGCATCGCGGGACGGGGCTTGAATGTGGCGGGGCGTGGACGCTTGCTGCGAGCACGCCCGCCACAAGGCACGGGGACGACCATTTCCGGCGGGCTTCGAGGTGGCGCCGCCACCGGCTTCTCCCCTGAACAGGAGCTGCTGCTCTCGAGGACAGAGACGGGGCTTGAAGTCTGGAATTGGTGGTGTCCTGAGTCGTTATTGGTGGTGCAAGATTGCTCCACTTGCTTCATGGTGAGGCTTCCACCAGTGAACGAGTCCTCCACAAAGTTCGAAAGCCATTCCAACTGGACAATGTCTTCATACTGCAATTGCAAAATTTCACTCAGTTAAAATTCTGCTCAGTCTCTAAACAGGAATTTTCATTCTCACCGACAAGTGAGCAAAACCACTCGAAGTGGAGCGAATATATTATAGTTTTGAACCTGAAACTGTAATTTAATGGGAGTGGTGACGAAGAACTCACCGGAACGGAGAGCTCGGCGGAGAGGTCGGAGGTGTTGTTGCCGGAGAAAACAGAGTCGGAGCCAGGCAGGGAGTCGGACTCGCCGGTCCAGATGCTGGGGAAGGCGCTGCAATTCCCGGCGCCAGTGGGTAAAGCGGAGGCGTCGACGTCTTCGGCGGGGAAATCGAGGAGGTCATCAATGTGGTCGAAGAAGCTGCCGCAGTCTAGCTCATCCATGAAATTGGGTCCGATCATCGTCGCTGTTGGTTGTGCGTATGTGAGAATTACTATTAGCCTGAGAGAAAATTACGGAAAAGAGAAACTATGAGAGAGGAAAACGGAAAAAAGATAAAAGCGAGAAGTGTTCCTGTAATTGTGCTTTCTTTTTTTAAAATCGTTTTATCATCACAAGGCGCCCATATCGGAGCGCCATGTCCGAAATGATGAAGCCAGCACATGGAACCGCGTGGCTCACCTTAGCCTCCGCCACAAAAGTAATTTTCAAAAATTCATTTTTTATCAAAATAAAAGAAACCCAATTATGAAGATTTTTTTTTTCCCTCCTTTTTAGCTTAAGAACACAGAAAAAGATAAACCCAGAGGCCAGAGCCAGAATTTCACAGTACTCATTGAAGACCCCAAATGAAAAGGCAGTATGAAGTGAAGGAGACGAGCGAACCTTGTGGTGGAAACCACCGTTGAGCAGAGGGATTTGTGTGTATAAGTTAAAGAAGGTAGAAGGAATGAGAGTCTGGAGAAGTAGGAAGCGAAAGGCAGAAATGAATGTGGATGGAGACAGAGAAGGGAACAGTGAAATGGAGTTGAGTTGCAGAGGTGGGGGGGAGAGGGAGGGAGGAGGAGGGAGGGGGGTTTTGAAAGGAGAGAGGGGAGTGAGAGAGGAATTTAAAAGAGGAGAAGAGGAGAGAGAAATGGTAGGTGAAGGCTCCTTGTTCAATGCTAGCTGTCTTTTACCATGCCATCCCTGTCGTGATGTTGAAGTGTTGTCTCTCTCCTCTCTCTGTCCTCATTACCCACGGGGTCCCTTCCCTGCTTTCACGCATTTTCAGTATATCACCGCGCCACCCTCCCATTTAATCCTCCCCTTCCTTTATCCCCTTCCTCTTGTTTATGCACTACATTACTAAAGTGTCTACCATAAGTACAGTACGTACTATGTATTTATATTTTCGTATCAAATTTGTGATCCCATGTTGCTTAATTGTTATGAAATTGAATTGCTAATGTTTCATTGTGACATTGTGAAGAGTCGAATTTGTAACCTCGTACTTAAATTTAAAAAGTGTTTAGATGGGAATAAAATTATGATTTTAAAAGTGATTTTACGGTACACGAAGTAAATATGTAGAGAAATTTATTTCGAATTATAAAAAAATGCTTTTCAAAAACATTTTTATAACTTTCCAAGTACTCGTTGAGACAATGGCTTGGATTGATTGTACTTGTTCTGTGAAAATTTCCATTCCTAATCTTCTCATTTTGCAGGTATACTAATCCATATTTACTTGGTTAATCCTAACATAATTATCTCGTTCATTTAATTTAATAGTATTTGTTTGTGGGGTTAATTTAGGAGGTTGGAGGCATTTATGGCCGCGAAGGAAGGGGGAAAGGGAGCAGGAGGAGGCGCGTGAGGCACACGGGATTGGAAGGCATGGGATGAGTGGTATTGTGGGGCTTGGGAGGTAACTTGGATGCGGTGGCTACGCGCCTACCTTTTTGCACTGTTGCGTGCCTTTTATGAAGCTTTGTCAAACAAAACAGCTCATTCTTAACATTACATTACAACACGCCCTCCTCTCACTTCCCTCCCTCCGCGCATTGGAATCCTATTTTTCCAAATTTTATTTTATTTAGAGTACCTTTTTCTTTCGTTTTGTGACGAAATCCCAAAATAATATTGGAATTTTCCTCCTCCTTGTTCATACGCCACCGTTTCTTACTATTTTTATCCCTCCCCCTGCTCCCTTGCCACGTCGACGTACCCCTCTACACGTGGCACTTCTCCTGCCCCCTTATTCGGCTCCTATTCACATCCTCAGACACCTCTAACCACTTTGTCAAAAAAAAATTTAAAAAAAAATGATTAAACCATTCATTTTGTCTAAAAGTAAAAAAAAAAATCAAATTCACTTGTATTTAATAAGATACCAAATAGGGATAATTTTAAAAAATACAATTAATATTTTTTTAATTTGATCCAAGAGTTTTCTTTTCAAAATTTATAGAGCAAAGAGTTTTCGTCTCTTCCAACAAATTAGCTTCTAAGCATTCAAAATTATATTATCCTCCTCCCAACATCTCAATCAACAACTTGTTGGTTAATTAATACTTTATTTAATGACTTGTAATAAAAATCATCGGGCTTTTTTTTTTTTTGAAAATACAAGTGGATGTGATTAACAGGAACAATGTATGTATGTGTCTATATATAGAAATAGGACGTAAGTAGCAAAATGCGTGACTTTATTGGAATCATGCACATTGTTCACATAAAAGGGGGGTTGGGGCATGGTGGATTCCCAAGTTGAGAAATGGTGGGTGATTCAAGCTGCAAATATGTAAAGTTATCTTAAAAACGAATAAAATCAGAATCATATATCATTGCCACAATTTGGAATAATGCAACCTAATCCCGTGTTCAAATTTGAAAGTTTTTCCCAATATTATAAATATAACCAACCCCCCCCCCCCAAAAAAAGAAAACAACCCCTCCGTACGATTCTCCTTAATTCACTCTTCTAAACTCTAAAATTGGCCTATATACACCCCCACACATATCATTATAATTATTAATTACTCCTCCGGTCCTTAATATAAGATCTAATTATTAAGTTAGTTCTGGTCCTAAATATAAGATCTATTTCTCATATTTATTAATTTTTTCTAAATTACTCCTATGGATACTCCATCGACCATAATTAAGTAGAAGAAGAAGAGGGAGTATTAAAAAAGATGAGTATGGTATTTTAGAAAAAACGCGTCATATTTCGTATAATTAACTAACTTACCTAACTTTCTTAATCTAATCAAATTAGTTAAATAGGTCTTATATTAAAGATCGGAGGAGTATTAATTATCAAATTTGACGTTTGTATGAAAAAATTATGAATATAACAAGATCAAGACACTTTTTAAAAATTTCTGTTACTCTATTTATTTAATATTTAGGGAGGCGTTCTTCAGTGGTTATTTATCATATAATTAATTTTAATAAATACAGAATTAAATATATGATGTTTCGACCTTATTTATTCATGGATAGTGTGGATGGAAGCAAGTAAAATGTGCTGAATTATGATTCTTTCACGGAATTTATTGTATTGCAAGTTTGATATGTATGCATGAATGATAATTATATAATCTGACAATATATGGCTATAAATAATAAATGTTTGAAATATATATATTTGCATCCGCAGATTAATTATATGAATAATGAATGCAAAAAATATCATATAAGTCTTGACGGGTAGCTAAATTTGGTATCAAGTTTGAAGATAAGGATGGGAAATGAAATGGTCAAGGAGCATTATTATGCATGAAATTTTATTATATTTTGTATAGTTAAATTCCAATTCAAGCTATACTCCAAACTTCAATTCCCTATTAATTGAGCCACCTTCAATTAAGGAGGAAAAAAAAAGAAAAGATGAAAAATTGAGACACATTGAGCACATAAAATAAAAACCCGAAAGCAGAAAAAAAATTACTAATTGTTAATTCTCATTACAACACATTTCAAGTTTTTTTTTTGTCCGGTGTTAAAAGTATAAGTTAGATAATTAATTTATAAATATTATAAAAATTAGTCACTTCTAAAAAAAAATGTGTTTGTTTTCTTAAAATGCTCTTTTTAATCGTTACATTAAAAATTACTCTATTGATTAAAAAACAAAAACTCATTACATATATGTGTAATTCAATATGAAGATTTTTAAAAAAATTATAGATTTAAAATACAAAATAAATTGAGATCTCGTATTTAAAAAAAACAAATCCTGTTATTAATTATTTTTCTTTTGATTTTGCAGGCTTATTGTATTTTATGAATAGAGAAGGAAAACGGGTGAGATAAAATAAAAAGGAAAGGTTAGCACAAAAGTGACGGCACAACTGAAGCGTGTTTGGTATTGGGCCTAACAAAAATGATGGTCCTCGCTCACAATATCTTTCCCTTTTTACTCCTTTTTATTTTTTGAATCATAATAATAATTAAAAAAGTAACAAAAAATTAAATTGACTTGAGTTGTACTCTTTGAATCAATCCCTTCAGAAACACTCTCCCTATCTCTCTCCCACTATAAAAATTTAAAAAAAAAATCTATCTAAAAAGGAGAGGGAGTAGTGTGAGGGAGTGTGTGTGTGGGTGTGCACTATGGCAATCTTTTTTATTATTATTATTATTATTTTTCCTTTAACTAACTTGAGATGCACTCTTTGAATCCCTTTCTTGTAAAAGACTTCTTGTTGTTCTGCTTCAACCAAATTATCATAATAAATAAATAAATATGAGTAACAATAATAATTAGTTCAAAAACCATCTCATTTTTGCAAAGAGTCCAAGTGTTAGGCTTTACTCATTTTAATTGTAACACACAAGCATCCATTTGTCCCCCCTCTTGTTTAATTTGTTGACTAAAAAGTAACATCATGACTTTATTCATTCAATAATCCTACCCCATTTCAATCCATTTTCAAGGCAATCTTTTTTTTTTATATAAAAAAAAGTGACATTTAGAAGGCCTCAGATAGAAATGAAAGGTCATGTACTTAAACCTGCTTGTAATTGTAGACTGTTAGTATCTGTCCCTTTGATTTTTTTTAAAACACCAATACAAAGTGGATACATAGGGAGTTTCTATTATTTTCATCACTTTTTTTCCTCCATCCCCATTGAGCAGGATTACATTTTGAATTAATTGTATAAAGTAAGAAAGGGTTGACATGATTTTGAGAATAGAGGGTAAAATAAGACTGATAAGAAAATAATGCGGGCGATAAATTGAATACTACCTCCAATTTTTAATATAAGAGCTTGTTTGATTTTTATTCTGGTCCTAAATATAAAATCCCAATCCATTTTATTTCTTATATTTATCTTTTTTTTAAAGATAATTCTTATAATAATAGTAGTACTAGTTAATATATTTGATTAATACAGATATTTTAAAAAAAATAATACTTAGTAAACTAATTTTTATATTGAGAAAGAATGGAAGGAGGTAATATTTGAAATAGAATCGAGAACGAAGAAAAACGAGTACGATTGAAGCCATCATCAACGGCAACGAATGATGATGGCCTATCACAGTCTTGGCAGTGCATTTTTCCCCAAACGTGTCTGGGATTTGACGTTTTGACGTTTTGACGTTTCATCCTCTCACGTTGCCCTCTTTTGGCTGCTTTCCAATTCATTCATTTATTTATTTCGGTAATAACAATAAGTGGATGGAAGCCGCGATATAAGGCAGAGCAACACTACAAAGTCTTCTTTTGTTTTCATTAGTATTTTTCAACACGCTTCTACGCACACAATACAGTCGTTTTGTACCTGTTTTGTTTTGACTTCACATGCCATGTTCGGTGTTCAATTCCCAGCAAACCTTCTCAGTTTGTTTTTTTTTTATTATTATTATCTTAAAGATGTTTTTATTTGATTAAGAAAATTAAATTTAAATCAGATGAAAATAACAGTTAAAAAAAAAACAACAATGGTTTTGTTATTCAAATTCCCCATATTTTCACCTCATATGACCATGGAATGGCTAGGACTTAGGACTTTACTTTGACAGGTCAATATATCCCATTCCGAATTCTAGCATTCTAAGTTTTTGAAGCGAAGTTGACTATTCTATGTTTTTTTTTGTAAATAAGATTTTATTTCTGTGGTATATTTCAAATGAAGACGTGATACATGTACTGTGAAAAATTATTCCCTCTAATTCCAAATTAGTTTTCATAATAAGTGTGTGGATTCTCTGAAATATCCTATATTTAATTATCACTGCATTACCTCTTTGTCTTTTTAAAATTCAATATGTATTTTTCTGTTATTTTTTTAAATTATTCAGGGGAAAAAATCAAATAATATCTCATTGGCATTCAAAATTGTCTTACATAACAAGGGGAAAATAAATCTAAAAAAAAAAAAAATTAGTGGACACCGACGCTCTTATTTCAGTCACTAATTCGTACTTAAATAACAAATGAAACAAATGCCCGTGAGGTTTAGTTTGTCAAGGACAGGAATTTAGTCAATTCTCCATCTAATGTGAAAGTTATGTGATAGAATTAATATTAATACTATTAATAATAAAACGACAAGTGGTTGCGCCTAGTGTGATGTCGTTTTCAACTGTGAGGCGCATTTGTTTTTTTTTCCTTAAACAATTACTCAATCAATTTCAAATTTAAATTTTCATTTCACTGGCCTTTTTTTTTTTGCCCTAAAAAATTAAACTTCAAATCAATTTTGTGTTTTACTCATTGAAGCTAATTTGTGTTAGCAACCAATATTTTTCATTCATGAAAGTGTCGGTTGAAGGAAACAGATTTGTACATATGTTGGGAAAATGGCACATGGGGTTGTGCCCTAATTTGGGTAAGCATAAATGATAATTTATATAATTGAGGGGCCAAAATATTTTTAGAAAAATAAAAATTGCGTGCTTATCAAAATTATGATGTAGTACAAATCACTATTGCAAAATTAATGACAGGTCTTTGTAGCTTTTATTAGTGGCAAATCCCCTTGGATAAGGACTTTTTAATGTATATACTTACTTATTGTCTGTTTCAATACCCAACAACAAAAATCATTTGAGTTTAATTATTTTTTGAAAATTATGTGCTCTTTTTGTGTCGCCAAATTATACTTAATAATTTTATTCATTAACTTCTCTTATAAGAGATTCATGGGTGCCATCAAAATTATTTTGTTTGAGAATAATCTTAGTTGTAATAAACTAATAATAGGAGCTCCACACAACAAAAATTAAATTAAACAACAGGAGCATCTTTTCTCTCACATCACTGAATATTCTGAAAATAAATTATTTAAAGATTGAATATACAGAGCACATAAACATAGCACATAAACATAGCACAATTTGATCTGAACCTTGTTAAAACTGTAATTTTTTTGGCACAATAAAAAAATTGTGCAAAAAAATCTTTTTTATTTTCAAAGACTAAACAATTTTTAAAAGCATGTTCAAATTATTGAAACAAAATACAAATAAATAAGGGCAATTCATTTTTTTTAAAGGATTCAAAAAACTGAAAAAAAAAATTAAGTACATGTGGGGGGTAAACTAAAGATAAACTAAACTTTCCGTGGTTTATTGACTTTGCCAATTGCACACACATTATTATAATTTAATCAAGCTCACTGGGCTTATGTAATTGATTGATGATGGAAAAAAATTAATTGTTAATTATATTTAAAAAAATCTTATATTTAAAACCGTAAGAGTATTATTTAAATAACTGAATATTAAACGAATAATCATGTTTAAATATGCTTCTGGTCTCATGGTAGTATTGTAATCCCCAAGTCGAACTTAATCTGGGTAGAAATTTTGGTCAGATGACTTCACAATGCGCCAATGGAAATTTTGAAATAATTAATTTTTTTTTTGAATTTGAAAAAAATAAAAAATGTAAAACTGGTGAGGTGGCATGAGACGGCGAGATGAGCGGAGGCGGAGGAGAAGGAAGGAAGGGGTGGGGGGACGTGCGGGCGTGGGAGCAAGTAAGAAGAAGGAAGCTCGAGCCATGTTCCCTGTGGGTCCCACTTTCCATGTTGTGAGCGTCGGTTCACACGTTCGTCAACGTGCCCCGTTTTAAACCCCCCCTCCTAACTGTCCCACGGGTCCCACTCTTAACCCCCCTCACGTGACTCTGCCCTCCACCTCCAGCCTATCATCTCCCTCCACGTCACCCATCTTCCATCTCCCTCAAGTACCTCTACAGTTTAAAGATGTTTTGCCGCATCATGTGCCCGCCTGGGCCCACCCCCAAACTGCGCCCTGCCGTACCTAAGCATCGTCCCCACCCAAACCAGTCCTTAATTGTCGACCATAATTCATGATTCATTGCTCCCAACTAAATTTCCCCTCCTCCATTTTTCCCCCCTTCAAATTAGGTATGGAAACGGAGATTTCTAGTTTTTTTGTTTCACATGAATCTATTTTTTATTGATTGCTCAGTTGAAACTAATTTTGTTCAAAATCTTTTCAACACTAAATATGAACACTTGATTTATCGTTTTTCTAAACCCAATTCTTATTAGCCGTGGAATGCCCTTGGGTTAGTTAATGTAATGAAAGCATCACACAAGCAATCATTGGAGTGGTGATATTAATAAATAATTTATGAATATATTTTGAGTGATATTAGTAAAACCCACTACCTTTGATCTTTAATATAAAAGTTTGTCTAATTTTTATTTTAGCTCTAAATATAAAACCTCAATTTAATTTATTCTAATATTTATCCATTTCTTTGAAACTAGTTCTTGTAATAATAGTAATTTTAGTCAGTACACTTGATTGGTAAGAATATTTAAATAAAAATAACATCTATATAATACAAATAACTAATTTAACTAATTTTTTAATCTACTCAAATTAACTAATTATTTTTTATATTAAACACAAGAGATAGTATTATAGCAAAAGGAGGGATTATGCATGGGGGAGCGGAGAGAGGGAACGCGGAGGGGGGAGAAGGAGGAATGGCTGAGAAAGGTTGGGGTTGGGAGGTGTAATATTTAATGATAAATGATTGGCTGAGTTTAGAGGGTTAGCGGCCGGGGTGGTGCTTGAGATTCAGAACCTGCGACGATGCTTCGCCCCAACTTGGCCACAAAGCACTAAAATTGACAAACCCACCGCGTCCTGCTTCTTGGTGAACACCCAAATTACATCTGTATTCGGATTTTGCATGTAGTGCTCAATCATTAATCCTCACCTCACTGCTGCCTCATCATTTACTTTCTCTTATATACTATTTTCTGTCTTAATTATAAGATTTTATTTATAAATTATAATTTTATAATTAGATTGAAGATATTATTATTATTATTAATTATTCACAAAAATCAAAAATAAAAAGGAGACCTCACTACCTCCTCCTCCTGAGCTCACTATCCCAACGAATATGCGTCCCAATGAAAGGGACTCCCCCAATGTCCTGCATTTAAAGACACCACCCTTTATACCAGCCATCACTTCCATGTATCCCTTCATTTCAAGCCCCACAAATAATTTCTTTTTCTTTTAGATTAAAAAAATAGGATAAAACATTCATGTCAAGTTGCTTATACCCATCTGGCAAATTCTCCAATCATATTTATAACTAAATATTAATATTTTATTATACGTAATTAGAGAACTTGACATAATAAATACTCTTATGGTCCTATTTATAAGACACTTTCAGCATATTTCACACAGATCAAAGAAAACCTTAAAATGCGTTGGCTATCGATTAAAATATAACAATTTTTTTAATTTTACTCATATTTAATATATACACTTTTCAGAAGAGATAACTACCTACATTATAATAAATGAAGGACAAAATAGTACATTCACCCTAAAAATTTAATAAAGTGATTTATAAATAGGATCAAAATAAATTTTCTCTCTCTACCTTATAAATAGGACCAGACGAGTATAAGTAACTTGATCTAGATATTATCCTCAAAAAATAGATACTCACGATCGGATATTATAATAAAAATCAAATTACAACCTCTTAAAAAACATTCATATTGCCAGACTATAAGGTGATTGAACACCCCAAGCAATTCAAAATATTAAATTATTATATTCTCGTAATGCTCTTACAAAAAGTCGCTGTCTTAGGCCAGTGCACCAATAGCTAATAGCTGTAAAAACATAAAATATGAATATTGTGTGCGCTCCTCGCATTATATATATTACTAGTTCGGTGGTCAAACATTGTGAATCTGTGGGGTAAACTAGATGTTCAAATATTTACTAAAAAGTATTAAAAAAAAAAGTAAGAAAAATGGGAATTACTACTATTATTACTTATTAGTGGTTTAATATTTTTCCTTGGCAGCTTTTACGGGGGGAAGGGGGAGACGGAGGTAAGGCGTACGGTAGCGGAGAGCACGGGTAATGGGAAGACCAAGAAGGATGAGATGCCACGTCACGGGGAGGAGTGTTGAAAAAAAAGGAATGACCGGGAATGAATATGGCGTGTCGGTGCCGACAGGAATGGGATGGGAACAGGATTACCGGCTACGGAAGGTTACTGGACCTGAATCCCATGCACCCCTTTATCACACCGTCGGTGCCTCCCCACCCGCGGTTTTCCTACTTTTCTCCTTTCCCCACTCTCTCTCCCTATCTCACCTCATCCGTATATTTTAATTCATCAATAATTTAATTTCCTACAAAACAGATATATTCTCTATTCTTAATATCTAGCATGAGGTTAGTATTCACTGCATTTGAAAAGCTTTCTTATGGTTGGTAGATTTGGTGTTATGTAACCTCAAGCCGTTAACATCTTGAGTTCTGCCTTTCTAATTCCCAAAAAAAAAAAAAAAGAGATAGTGTACTTCTTATTCCTAAAAAGAATCATGCATGATAATATGACTCATAAGCTTATAAGATCATTTAAAAGTATTGGTTTGGTTGTGGATGAGTATTTGATAATTTGGTACTACCTCCTGTCCTTAGTATAAGACCTCGTTTGACTTTTATTTTTATCCTAAATATAAGACTCCAATCCATTTTATTTTCTATGTTTGTATATTTTTTTTCAAGTTAGTCGTTCTAATAATAATAGTTCTAACTAATATATTTGATTAGTAATGATATTTTAGAAAAGATAACATATGTTTATTACAAATAACTAACTTAACTTGTTTTCTTAATGTCTTTAAATTAATCGACTAACTCTTATATTTAGGACTGAAGGTAGTATAATGTCTTGATTGATGGGTTGTATAATTTTTTTCCCTTATTAAAATGAGAACTTAGGGGTCTTTTTTTTTATTTAAAAAAAGACAATTTTGGACCCGGGGCGGGGGGTAAAATATTGGCTAATATGTGGAAGGTTAAGCAGAGTTATATTATTTGGAGAAGATGGGCCAAACCATGTGACAGGCAGAAGAAAGCAAATCAAAGAAGGCCTATAATGCATTATTTAATTAATCAGCACACTCAGCAACGGTCAGATTTGTCATTCCTCACAAGTCACAGTACATATAATTATATTATATATAGATTTCATATAATTTTATTATTGTTTTAAAAAATGATAGAATCTCTTGTTAGGATACACTTGATTGACCATTGGGGAAGTGGGGTGATTTAGGAATATAAAAATGAGGAGACATATACTTTCGTTGCTGGATCCCAACGGGGAATAAATGTGGCACGTGATTGTGCCATGTGGATTTGTATCTTTATTTTCATTTTTATTTTTATATTATCACCCCCGGAGCGTCGTCAGTAATCAGTAATTATGATTAATTAAGCTTAATCATGTAGTATAATTAATCATGCTTATTCGTAATTTGTCCACGCTTACTTACGCTGAATAGTGAATATATTTGCAACTTCGTGCTCAAAGCAAAGTGAGCTTCCAACTAAGGTACGGAGCCAGTCAAGGCCAACAGTTGTGTAAAGAAAAAAGGGAGCCATCACAGGCATACATGAAGCTTCCAGGAGTAAGCTAGCCGGTTTTTAAAATACGAGATAAATATGTATAAATAAAAAATTTTATTTATGTAAAATGTGTTTATAAATATTTATGATTATGATTCTAAATAGGCCCCTATAGTAAAAACTTCTCTTTAAGTGAGAAATCATATATTTGATTCTATTTGTAATATCAAGTTGTTATGAGTGTCTTTTCCTCTATATATATTATTAAAAAAATACTTTATCCAGTTCTTGTTATAAGAATTTTTAACATGTTTTTTTAGTATATTATATATTGTCTGAAGCAATAATTTGTTTTATCTAATATCCCCAATCAATTATAAAATTTTGCAATTAAATATTTCTTTTTTCTTTTATCAGAAAAATTAAACAGACTTTTCTAATGAATCAATTTTTATAGAGAATAATTTAAAATTTTTATAAGAAATAACTAATTCTTATTAATTCTCTTAATTTATGTAAAATTGTTGATTGAATATAAGAATAGAAGGCATTAAAATGTGAATAGAAAGGTTTCCAACCAAAAAAAAAAAAAGTGAATAGAAAGGAAGTATCGTAATCAGCTAATTAAACGGCGAGATTGATGAAAATGAAATTGATGGACGGGTCCTTACATGTGAAGTTACAAGACTTTTTATAATTATCTCGTGAAACTTTTTTAAACTTTTTATCTTCGTTTGTAATTTCCTTTTCTTCTAAGGAAATTCCACACCAAAAAAAAAAAAGTTTTCTTGATGACCCCACACACACACAAAAAAAACACGGAATAGGGAAACTTGTTCTGCGACAAAAAAAAAAGTAGCTTCTAACATTAAAAATAATAAATAACATATCATTTTAAATATATATACTCGCATATACTGATTTTTTATTTGTCCTAAATGTAAGAGTTGACTGAAGAATTTGTTTTGATCCTAGATACACGTATTCAATCTACCTTATTTTCCAAATTGATAATTTTTCTTCTCAAATTCTCCTTATTAAATACACATATTAAGAAAGTGATTTTGATATAAATGATTAAAAGAGAAATTTTTTTAAGAAATAAATATACAATTTTTTAACTAACTAACATACATATTTTTTTAACATCTATAAATAAGCAGCATAATTCTCATACTTAGGATTGGAATATATATATATATATATATATTTGAAAAATCTCATGTTGTGGTATTAAACATTTGTTTTACTAGGTAGGGAGACAACCAAATCATGCTGGAGGGGGAGGGTAGCCCCAAGCCATGTGGGGAGCTACAAACAGTAATGACGTTATTGCCCTTATGCGCGACTTATTAAATGGGTGATAAACAAGGTTAGTTTTGGGATGAAAGAATTTATGAGAAATTGGTTCAATGGGGCATATAAGTACGTTGTTGAAAATTAATGTTTCGGGTGGTGGCAGGTCACATGCAAGGCAAATATCCTCTAACTCAAAAGCTGAGGTTCTTTTTTTTTTTTTTTTTTAAGTTTGTTCCTTTAGAAAGAGAAATAAAAAGGAAAATTGGATGGCAATGGTATTTGCAATTTTGTATTGGATGATACATAGATAAAATAAAACCGCAATTTCTTTCAATTTAAATGGCACAAGTGGTTATATATAGTTATTAAGATTTTACATAAATAATTTTTTCACCATAGAAAATTAAAGACTACTGCTTTCCCTTGCTTTAAATATGTTTTCTTCATGCTTCGTTTTAATTATAGTAAGTATAATTTTCAAAACAACGACATGGAAATTTTTTTAATTGTTTATTGCCTATTCCATAATTTTATTATGAAAGAAAATCTAATAAGAATGATATAAGTCACGGAGTTAAGTAGGATGATATTTCGATTTTGTCTAACAATTTTTTTTTTTGTTGAGAAGTTTGTTCGATTACTTTGAGACGAAGTAATTATATGAAGCTGCTTTCTGTTTTTTAATTTATTTCGGTGGGCCAGCCCAAGGTCCACTCTAATAGCTTTTTCTCAAAAGGTTAAAGCCCAAACTAAATGGACATATTTATAAGACAGGCAATTTCATAACATTTTTTAAGCACCTGAATTAATGACTTAATCTAGGAGTTATGAAGCAACATTAATATTAATATTTATATTTTTATTATAAAACATTGAATGAGGATTGATGGGGAAAAACTACGAACCAAACAAACATATAATAGCAGCGTGGGAATCGTTATCAATAATAAATAATAAATAAATAATCACATCAGGATGGGCTTTTCTGATGTAACCAAATACTGTGCATGCTTAAAATATGGTATGCTGTGATTGTTGTTGATGTTTTTGTCACACACACACACACATATTTTGGCATATTTTTTATATACTCATTTATATTTATTAACTCGTTTGGTCAAAAAAAATGTTTATTTGTTAAATTCAAATGAATTCACTTCCAAATGTTGAATAAAACTAGGTTAGCCGTGCGGCATTCCATGTGTATGAAAAATTTAAACAAAAAATACAGTGCACTCAAAACCACAAAAAACAAGATATATATATATATATAATTTTTTAATAATTTTTATACAATGGTATTTTTAATTTTCATTTGAAAATCCAAGATTAAAATTATCTGTAATACTTTTATCCATAAAAAAATGCTGCAAAGTCGTTTATCCATGGGCTTTGGACAATATGATGTGATGTAGGGATGGGGCCATACATTATCTATCTTTTTGTTAGCAAAAACAAAAAAGTTCCTCTCGCAACAACAAAGATTCAAATTTCTTTTAGAAAAGATGTCCATATTTAATGTTGGACAGCATCTCAAATAGAATTATTTCTGATAAGAATGTACATAATTTCATTCTTTCAGTATCGTAAAATGAGCAAAAAAATCTGTTTAATGTTTTAAACTCAATAGATCTTTGAGGATGTCTTCACATTTGAATATGCTTGGATATATGTTTAATGGTTTATGATCAACAAATATGCATATTCACTACATTATCATGGGCCATATTGCAATAAAAAAGTTACATAATGAAAATCAATTAAAAAAATTAGTATTTATAGTTTTTTCCAGTTTTAGTAAAAAACAAAAAAGGTAGAGAACTAAATCTTACTGTTAGCTGCACACGAGGATGAACATCACAATTAGGGAAATACAAGAAAAGGGAAATTAAAGCTTCATTTTAATACCACTAGACATTTTATATTTCATTTATATTTCTGCTTATATACTTTTTAGGTTATTTGGCCAAAATATTTATGATTTTGATGTAAAGCATAGGGGCTGCTTAGTAAAGAAAAAGTCTAAAAAGGAAAGGAAGAATTAAAAAGAAAAACACATGGTGCTTTTTAAATTGGAGGTGCTTTTTATTTCGGTCAAGTATATTGGGCCACTTATACATAATCTTTTGCCTTTTTCTTTTTTTCCTTTTTGAAAACATTCTTCTCCATCTTCTTATACCTGTTCTGCCAAAAGAATAATCACAGCGTGTTTGGCAAATAACTTTTTTGGTCAGAAATTGGCACAATAACTTATCAGCAAAGAAAAAAAATTTCGTGCTGTCGATGAACAAAATATGACTTGAATATTGTATTCTTCTGCTCTGCCGAACTGTGTAGAAGGAAAAAAAAAATTGAAAGACTACAATAAAAGTTGTGTAAGTCAAATGAAATGCATAACCGAAAAAAAGGAATAAAAATTATATATAAAAACTGCATTATTTTGATGAGAAAAACTGAATTATTAATAGCTTATAGATAGTAGTGCTTAAAAATTTATGGACAATGAAAGTCGCTATGGATTTTTTATTCATAAAATACACCATGCATGAAATCAAGCACTTAATTTATTCTATGTAGATGAGAAGAAAGTGAAGGCTATTTGAAGTTTGTCAACTTCAAAGAATACAAGCAAAATTAGGGATTCTCATGAACAAGAGATTTGTTAATAGTTTTCCGTTCATTGCTGTACGTCAATAAACTTGAAAGACTAAAATATCTTCCGCCTTCAAAACCACAAAATTATGAGGTTCAATTGCACCAGAAGTCTGAAAGTGGGGGTAATGAGAGTTTTAAGACCAAAAATGATTTGGATGCATAATTAGGATAATTGAGTTGACATGTCCAATTTCATGTGTTCCCGGCATCGATGTCACATGTAGTGTTTGCTAAAGTCCGTTTACACTTGCCCTTCTCTCTCTTTTGCCAACTCAGTTTACACAGTTTCAGGCACTGCCTCATTTTAAATATCCACATGTAGCCAGTTATGAATCAATAATGCTTTTTATGATTTGAAGATGCCATCATGTGCCTCCACCCATCTTAGCCACCCAAAATGCCACCAACTGTTAAGTCGATTCTCCATTTTCCCCCTTGCTTAGCTTCGTCGCCATGTCACCCTTTCCGTTTCATAATTATCAAATGTTTTGTTCTTAAAAAGAAATCCCCAACGAACAGATTGAAACAAACCGTTATCTTATCACCTCGTGATTGATCTAAAGCTGATCCATCCACACCGAAATTTACATCCAGCAAACCTTTTTTGGCAAGCAGCTGAGGGTCTCATTATGACTACCCCATCGTGCATGATTAACCTGTATTTCCATATAGAATGAGACAAGTTGTCCTATTTTTCACGATTACACACATTACAAAAGAAAAAAATAAAGGGCAGGGAGATGAACCGACAATTTGATTTTTAAGGAAAGACGTTGAGTAAGCTCAAAACCTCACAAGTGATATGATTTGCAAGTTTAAAAACTCTTCTTGACCAGTTTTTGGGATTATACTCCCTTTAAACTTGTGTTTATAGTATTGGTACTTTCATTGAGAGTTCAATACTCATTTTGAACTTGGGCTTTACTTTTGTGTCTGTGTTCATAACATAATACTCCTTCGGTCCTTAATATAAGACCCATTTAACTAATTTAATTAGATTAAGGAAGTTAGGTAAATTAGTTAATTATAAGAAAAGTGACACATTTTTCCTAAAACACCATAATCATATTTCTTAATACCTCATCTTCCTCTTTTACTTGATTATAGTTGAGGGAGTATTTATAGGGGTAATTTAGAGAAAATTGATAAATATGAGAAAGGAGTCTTATATTTAGAACCAAAACCAATTCAAGAATTAGGTCCTATATTAAGGACCGGAGGAGTACTTGTTATGATGGCTTCTCAAAATATATTTTTCAGAGCATCCCACTGAAAAGGGTTTCTCTCTCTGGTAATGTGTTCAGATGATATCCAGATTAATCTTGATGCATTTCGACTATGTCAACGGAATGGCTGAAATAGTTTCGTTATGGAAACTGCATAAAACGCCCTCACCAAAATTTGCTTCTCATCGGCTGCGAAGCTCACCACTCACCGGCTTTGACACAACCATTGTAAAATAAAAAGCAGACAATCCTGAATTCCTGATATTCTCTAACTTAAATATTATAAAAATTTAATGCTGCCGTATATTTAAGTATAATTTCTACAAAAAAGTTGTTTGACCTTATCATCTTACATCAAAGGATTCCCATTTCCCAGCAACTTCGGATCTTGCACAGTCGCTGCATGTTACGGAAGTGAGTGGGTCACAACAGGGAACAGTTACACACATCTATGTCAGAAATTCCAAAAGAAGGGATAAAAAGGAGGGGAGAGGGGGTGTTACCATACCTTTCTGACATCACTTGCGTATAGAAAAATCCAGGTGAAGGTATGACACAGCAGCCACGAAAAAGAAGAAAAATGCAGACACCAGCATTAATGGCTCAGCAAGCATGAAGATAGGGTTAAAATTGTAGTGGACCTACAAAAATAATGGGAAAACACGGTTAGACACAACCAAGGGGATGTGATATTACATGAAAGAGCTAAACAGAACTGTAAGTCTTTGGGTGCTCGAGCTTGATTATAGAAATTGACAGTCTAAGATGCACAAACAGTCTTTGAAAGTATCACTCAGCCCCGAAGAAAAGCAAAACATGCTTGTTAAAGAGACTCCTATCAAACATAAAATTCCATACGTCATCGTCAAAAAACAACATCAACAACTGCTACAGAACTTTCAAATAAGACTACGAAACACAGGGTCATCATTCCCAACTAGACTTAAGCCGCCAGTGGACTTCCATCTATCCGCATTCATCTTTGATAGTTTAGAGGTCTGGTTCAATACAAGTCATTGTTAAGAATCAGTCCATCTCTTGTACCAGCATAAAATTCAGGCCTACTGTTGCCACACAATTGATCTCTCATGAAATCAATATCTTCATTAACATTATATCGCACATTTGAAGGAAAATTTACTTGTTTTTGGACCTTATCTAGCATCCAAATTTTCAAAAAGTTTTATACAGTAATTTTTTTAAAGATCCCAGTAATACCTGGAAAGGAATGTTATGCTCAGGCACTACATTTCTTTTTTCTAAAACCACCACAGTCCTGCCAACAACGTCAAGGTATGAATGCTTGATCTGCAAATATTCAATCAGAAAATACAGTTAGCTACAGTTAATCAAATGCTTTACAACAGAAAGTCAAGATCTGCCACAACAGAATTGCTCACAATTTATCAAAGTTGCACACGCACATAAACACAATTGATAGCAAAACCTCTGCTGTTTTTCTTAAGGTGATAGCCCTGCAGAAGTTGCTTTATACCTGTTATGGTTTTCTTTCTAGATTTTTCTGGTATTCAATTTTTTTACGGAAATTTCCAAAGTGAACCTAATCATTTAGGTTGCTTGGTTGACCAAACACTCGAATCTCACACCGAGCAACAGTCAGACTGCATATGCTTAGACAACCACCTATCATCCAGGTATTACAATTCCCCAACCAATCCTCGTCTCCTTGATGAGAAAAATTTAACTTGAGGTGCCATACCTCTGAAGTCTGAACCATCAGATCATCGCTACAAGGTTGGCTATAAGGGTTATCATACTCAAAGATGCATATGAACCTTTAGCCACTACCTAAAATGCATGCTTCAATCATAAAGTTTAAACCCAAGCATGTCTAACAAGTGAGGGTCTATAAATAATCTTAGAGGTATAAAATATCCAAGTTTAGCCACGGGATAATGAATGTCTTGGTTGTTGTGATGTAATGAACCGCCCCTCTAGAGTCTTGCCCCAGCTGCTTCTACAAACAAATACTTTCATACGCTAGTCATATATTAACCACAGTAGAACAAGGCCCTTTTTTTTTTTAAAAAAAAAAAAAGCCAAATACTGTGCATTCTCAATAGACAAAATATGCATGACAAAAATGTTCCCATCACATGCCTTAACGGTCGAGAGATGTAAAGTGTGATTGAAAGCCTGACTAACACAGTAATACTTATATTTTCTGCTTTATTCTATTTATTCATATTGTATTCTTCTTTCTTCTGTAGGTGATTGAGAGATAATTTTACTAAAAAGAGGTAAATATTGGCCACTAACAGAAAATTTTCCACAACTAATAGGAATTGATTCCTAATTATTAGAAAAGTTACCTCTAGATGTTGCTCCACGGGAAATGAGATGACAGCTTTGGGATCTTTGGATCCCTCTGGTAGCACAACCTGAAAGTTAACAAGTCCTAACATCCATTATTATGTGCATAAGCACTCAAAGCAAAGAACAGAATTTGGCTTACAAGAACAAAGTAACACACAAATCCACACCCACCTTGACAAGCAACTTGTCAACAACTGTATCAGCAAGAGGACAACCAAAAGTGAAGTTGAGGTATCGGCCACCATCTGGAGACTCAAAAAGGAAATCCTCCAATGGTACCCCATAACCAATGACAAAGGTAGACTTCCAGCCTCCAAATAGAGGATAACGAGGCTCAATTAATAGTTCTGACTGCAGCAAATAAGCATGTCGCTAATGATTGTGAGATTAGACATCATAACCTACTAAATAACATGGGAAAAAAAAAAACCAGACCGAGCCGGCCAGTGGTTTGGTTGGTTTAGACATTAAACCTGGTCAAGAATTGAACCAGTATCGAATTGGTTAAACCAGTGTGAACCTGTTTGAATGATTATGTTGCTATTGGCCTCATTTTTTTCTCATTCAGCTCTTAATATCTCAGTCACTATATATTTGAATGAATTTTAGTGATTATTTTGGTATCAATGATTATTAATTTTAGTTATTGATGAATTGTAAACATTAAAATTCTCAATGTTGTTGTACTTTGTTATTGTTACAATCTAACTATTGTTATATTTCTTGTACTCTCTCTGTTCCTTATTATAAGAGACAAATAACCAAATTACGTTGATAAAAAAAAACAGTTAAAATTAGTTGAGAACAATTAATGTGTAAAAAGTATAATGTTTTTTTCCAACAATGCCCCCATTAATAAGGAGAGAGAGTATGAGAGAGAACAATTAAATTATTAAAAGAAAGAGAAGTGGGAGGGAGAGAGAGTATGAGTTGGAGACAAAATAAATAAGGGTAAAATAGGAAATTAATACAAAAAAATAGAGACAACTTTTAAGTGTTTCTTATATATGGGAACATACCATAAACATCAAATGTCTCTTATAATAAGGAACGGAGGGAGTATTTTGTTATTAGTGATTATTAATGTTGTTGTATTTTGTTATTTTCAATTAAATTATTTTATTTTAATATGATCGGTTTGACCTCGAGTTGACCCCAATCAGACCAACTGATCCTTGAACCACTACCTCAACCGGTTTAACATCCAATCCCGGTTTTTGTTCCTTGCTAAACAATATAAATGCAACTTTCAAAATCATTTTCCTCAATAATAAACTCAAAATACCTCAATGATAGCCAGAACAAATTAATTTAAACCAAACAAGGGTGCTACTGACATGAATAACATTTTAGCATGTAAAAAATACAATATCACAGTCTCATCAGAGTAGAATATATAGCCATTTGGTTACTTGATGAAACAGCTTGACTTGCTTCATAGTTCTTCCTTCAACCCAATTGCTAAGGATAATGGATAACCAAAACAAAAGAAAAGGCTTGAAGAAAATAACAAGCGTAGTAGAAGGTATTAAGACAAATGATGCTACTCAACTTGAATATGATTACTCTACGCCAATAGGAGGTGAGGAAAGAAAAGGGTTAACCCTAACCCAGGGGCATATATTACCTTAAAAAAATCTGTACGTAAACGTGAAGATGAAATATTCCCAATTCCATCCCGATAGTATACCGAATGAACTCTTGGAGGTAGTCGTGCAAGCAGATGTTTGAATGAAGACACCCCAGTATTACCTGGTTTAGTTTGATAATCAACCCTGTCAACAGCGGAACCATATTATATTGTGTGGAGATTGATAGAAAAGGAGAAAGCATCAAATTGCAGGCTAAAAGAAATCAGATAGGACCCTCCTCTACACCAGAAATTAATAAGACTATAAAATAGAATAAACAAGGGAGAAGGAGATAACTTGAGGTTGATGGTACTAACACAAGGAAAAACACGTTACATTCACAGATAAACAGCAGACCAACACAGAGACTGATACAGGGGTGTACAATTACAGCTTCAGACTACACACAAATCACTCGAACACAAAAAATAAACAACACACTCACAAACATACTCTCACACACAGGTCTGCCAATCTTTCGAGAGGTTAGCTCTCTCCTTCCCACAAGGGCCAAGTTCAATACAAAAATTCTCCACACCCCCTGTTAAGCCAAAGGAACGATTTATAAACCCCAAAAAGTAACTTCCGCATACCCCCAAATAACCCTCTTATAGCATGACCATGGCCTCCCTATAGCAACCCTATTTTTCCACTTCTTTCCCCAAAATAAAAAGTCAAAGTTCTGATACACAAAAGCATCTTTTCCCCTTTCATGTATTTTCCTAATTCTAAAAAATAATCCCAATAAAATAAAAAAGACAGCAGACACAATACATTCATGTATCAGAAACTTTAATTCACCTGACAACTGATAAATGAAAAATAAGATCATTTCCATATTTAACTTGAGAGTAGAAGTGTTCCGATCATCACTGGGGCCAATAGGATATGAATAATCAACATAACGTAAAGATAGAGTATGACAAAAACTTTCACAATTTCATCTTCATGTGATGAATACGTCGTAATGCTCATTTTCTTCGGTTACTTCCTCCACTCACCTATGTTTCTGCTAAATGCAACAATGAAACACATGACGCAAGGACCATAACTTTCAATACTCATCAAACTATCAAACCATTTAGATAGCGCGTAAGTAGCTGACTATCTGTCAATACTGTGTGGCCACTTAAGAATAGGAAAAACACGCGACCGAGAGCATCAAGGTTTAGTGAGAATTTCCAATTCATTAACTATGTTTATTTATTTTTTTTGCTCAACTCCAATTCATTAACTTGAAATCCAGAATCTATCATGTATCTTAAACGTTATGTCCTAAATAAGTAACACACAGATGGGTCACGTAAAGATCAAGAGGCAACTACTTTAGGGAATTGGAGAGAGTACTTCTGACAAATAGGCACTTTTCCAATTTCTTTCATCA